>NW_015170910.1:547523-625465 GCF_001447785.1 Gekko japonicus | reverse complement strand
CTTTCTTTTTTAATACTTAGTGCTCATACAACAAACTACTTCAGTGTACAAGTGACGGTGTTCGGAATTATTTTATATGGCTATACAGACATTTTAAAAGTTCATCAATGGAGAAAGTATTGGTTTTCCATGTTTTCCCAAACTAATTTGGATTTCAAACTATAGTCATTTCTTTGTCTGGCAAAAATGCATTAAAAGTTATTTCCTTGAGATAAGAATTTAAGAAGAGTGCTGCTGGATCAGACCAGTGGTCCATCTAGTCCAGCATCCTGTCTCACACAGTGATCAACCAGTTCCTCTGGAGGGCCAACAACAGGGCATAGAGGCTGAGGCCTTCCCCTGATGCTGCCTCCTGGCTCTGGGATTCAGAGGTTTAGTGCCTCTGAATGTGGAGGTTCCCCTCAGTCACCATGGCTAGTAGCCATTGATAGACTTATCCCCCTTGAATCTATCTAATCCCCTTTTAAAGCTGTTTATTTCTGTGGCCGTCACTACATCGTCTGGCAGAGAATTCCACATTTGAATCACTCTCTGTGTAAAGTACTATTTCCTTTTGTCTGTCCTGAATCTACTGCCCATTTGCATCATTGGTTGACAGAAGTTCAGATGTAACCCTGGCTCTCCACAAACCATTGTATGCATATCAGAAGCCAGCTTCAGAAACCAGAGTTCTGCTCTCTAGTGTATTTGAAGAGGCTTATAAGTAATTGAGAAAGGACTTGACAAACCCCTGGGCTTGACAAACCTAGAAGTTTCCTTGTGGAGCCTAATATTTTCAGTAGTCATTTATTGCAAGTGCTTCTTGGTGATTCTCAGTAGAAATATAAAGCTTTCTAAAGTGAGGGATAACGGTTAGCTTTTTGTTATGATGACAAGCACTTTTATTACAGCTTTTCTGAAAAAGTGACAAGAAACTGTGAAGAGTTTAGGATTAGGTTTGTGGTAGCGATACTTCAAAAGTATGATAGTTTAAAATACAAAACTACGAAGGCTGAAAAATAAGTCTGGCTACTAAATTTTGGGGGCAGCATGCAAAACCAAAGAAAATTCGTCAAGGCCTGTTATTATAATGAACGCCACAGAATGTTAATTGCAATGAAAACAAAACTTCACCAGCAGAAAACAAAAACAATGGCAGTGATTTCGATCTTAAAAACCAAGGAATTCCAATCTTTGCAATTAGCATGAGGAACCCAAACCAGCCAGAGAGTTATACCAAGAGATCACAATTTGGGGGTGGGTGGGTGGATGAAGTAATAAGGTCCTCATCTGAAACCCTAATACAGACAGAGAACGTGCCAGCAACAATGTTCCCTCTAATTCCCCTCCCCAGTGAACAGAGCAGTTCACATCCTGAGCAGTGTTCCCTCTAAGCTGAGTTAGTGTGAGCTAGCTCAAAGTTTTTTAGCCTCCGGCTCACACATTTTTGTCTTCGCTTAGGAAGGACGGCTCCAGAGCAGACTAATGTATGCAGCAGCTAAATCACTCACTTACAACTTTAATGCCTGTAGCTCACTAAGTAGAATTTTTGCTCACACGACCCTACAGCTTAGAGCAGTGATGGCGAAACTTTTAGAGACCGAGTGCCCAAACTGCAACCCAAAACCCACTTATTTATCCAGCATGGCAATTTAACCTGAATACTGAGGTTTTCATTTAGAAAAAAACAACTCATACATTAACATCTTTTGTCTTAAAATAAAAAACACAGTAACAGAGCTTTCAATGATACAAACAACTAAGCCACCACAAACTCACTAAGATGGTTTAAGAGAAACCTCTATGACTGAAGTTACATGTGCACTGTAAAAGTTCAGAAAGGTCAAAACACAGCAAATTCAGAAACCCAGGACAAGCACAGTTTCTTAAATCAATTTTTCACACGTGTATCTACAAAAGGAGAATGAGCAGAAAAACACTTCAAATGGTATGTATCAATTCCACCTCTCAGCCCTCAGAATGTTGAATAGCAAAAGAGCCAGAGACCATGCACAGAAAGTGCCCTGAACACTCAAGAAGCATATGCTGGGTATTCACACTTTTCAGCTTTTGCTGTCATACCCCTCAGCCAGTAAAAGTCCAGGGAAAGCACTTTAGAGCAATCTTAAAGCTCACAGAACTTGCATACATCCAGGGGTCATTTTGTAGAAAAAGAGGTACAGGAGCTCATTAGCATAACTCATTAGCATAACTTATTTGCATCTGTCACACCCCCTGACATCACCAGAAGTGTGTCAGAAGGCAACACCCACCGCTCAGGCTCCACTGGAGTGTTTTGGATTGCTAGCTATTGGGGGGGGGAGAGACATGCAGATCTGCCCTCGCAGAGGAGGAAGAGCTTGTGCCTGAATAAACCTTGGTCTTAAAGGTGTTTATCATGTTATGTGCATTGTAAAAAAGTATAAAAATAAAATTTAAAGGTGCCACTGGACTGTTTCGGACCAGGGCGAGCTCTGCAACTTACCTGGCTGCTACTTGCTCTGACTGAGGGCTGCTGGGAGCAGGGGGTGGGGCTTGTTGCATGTGCCCGCCCCCTGGACTCTTTACTGCCGGAGCTCCGCTCCTGTGCGCTCCTGCTGGAAATGACCCCTGCATACATCTCACTGCAAATATACACCCCCTTCTAACGCTTTCTGTCTGCAGCACCAGAACACCAAACTATGCCTTCTCATTACATTTGATGGGGAGGGGGACTTGGGAGCTCACCCAAGGGCAACTCTCCCGGTTATTTCACGAGAGCTTCAAATCTACCATACCACTAGACAACAGGTGGAGGTCCAGAGAGGCCACCCCAGAGTGGGCAACATGAACGCTGCATCCCCTATCTCGTGGCAACACTTGCTCCAGACGCTTTTATTCTTGAGGCTAAGCGGCAACCCCCCAACCCCCCTCTTTCTCCAGGCTGGGTTCACATCTTCTCCGTCCCCCTCGTTCTATTGCCCTCCCTCACCACAGGGCTGCCATGAGCCACCACAACTCTCCCACCCCCTTTCTCTCGAGGCTGCTCCAGGTTTCTGTGGCATCAACCAGCTTTTACACCGCACTTTCCAATGCACATCCCCACACTCCCCCTGGCAGTTCCTGAAGAAACTGCCGAACAAGCATGGTTTACTGGTACACAACAAAGACAACAACTACTGGCCGGCTGGCCAACTATATACACACCTGGGGACACTCCCCTAGTTCCCGTTGGTGGGTTTAAATCTCCCGCCACGGTCCTATTGGTTCCCAAGTGGAGAGACTAGGAGCCTAGTCCCCATTGTTCATACAGAGTCAAGCTTGGGGGTATTCGCTGGCCCCTGGTGGCGGTCAGCGGACATAACATCCCTTCCGCTTCTCCTTGGGGAGGGGCTGAGTAGGAAACTCTCTGAGCCCGATGAGAAGTTGCTGGTGCTGGACATGAAGGAGGAGCCAGCAGCGGCGGCGGCCATCTGTGTGAGGGCGACGCCGGAAGGCGCCATCAGGGTGAGCCTCAGCGGAGGGGACTGTGCAAACTCTGTGCTAGGGCAACAGCGTGTGTGCCCACAGAGCGGGCTCTGAGTGTCCTCTCTGGCATGCGTGCCATAGGTTCACCACCACTGGCTTAGAGGGAGCATTGATCCTGAGCAAAAGACAACTGCTGTAATCTTAAAATGGGCAATGGGCAGCGCAAGACCCTGCACGGCTTCACACTGCCACTGAGCGGGGCTTTCTGTGTTAATGAGTGGCTGCTCACACTGGCCAGCAAACGTGAAGAGGGAAGGAGGGATTTTACCGATATTGCCCCTGGAGAAGATCACTTCTGCAAAAATCTCTATAAATGGACAAGTTCATAAGCATATCCAGGACTAGGCTTGCCAAGTCCCCCTGGGGGCGGGGAAACCCCCGCCCCAGAGGCCCGTTCCCCGCCGCCGCTGGATCGGCCCCGGGGGGAACCCCACCCTGACGTGCGCATCACCCAGAAGTGATGTGACCACGCCGGGCACACTGGGGGCGGGGCCACGGTCATCCGAGGGAAAACTCTATGGTTTTCCCTCGGATGGTCGTGGCCCCGCCCCCAGCGTGCCCGGCAGCGTCACGCCACTTCCGGGTGATGTGCGTATGGCGCGCGTGCGCTTCAGATGCCGGACGGGAGTACCCCGCTCCGGAGGAATTTACACTTGGCAACCCTACCCAGGACCCTGATTGTAAACACTTTAAAAATCAAAGACAGCAAACCTGAATTGTGCCCAGAAATAAACCAGCAACCAATATGGCCTTTTTAGGAGAGGGAGTAATATGCAATCTATGGTGTATCCATATCACCAGTAATGCCTCCATGCTGAAGTTTCCAAGAGGTCCTTCAAAAGGGAACCCCATGTGGGACACGTTACAATAATCAAATGCAATGCAAGACCATGATTAAAGCCAGGAAAAGAGAAAGAAGACAAATATATGTTCTTATGGCTGTTTGTGGACTACAGTTCTCAGGAAGCTAGCAGTATGTCTGCACTGGAGCAGAGTGCTTGAATACTTTGGACTAGCAAACAGAGTTTGAAATAAGTTGTTTGTTTTATATTGAACCAACCCGTGCCACAACCGTGTTAATGGTACCCTGGGCCTGCCTTTACCCATAAAGTCTATTCACTTCTGTGCATGTCTACTGCACAATACTGACAAGATGAATATCTTCTCTTATTAAGGGGCGATTCTGCATCCAGAATTCACTCCACATTTTCTCAACACTGAAGGCGATCCTGCATTGGCTTTTCCCTCCGTTGTTTTACAAAACCCAGGTTGGAACAGAAATTCCCCTCTGCATTGCATGCTGCTTTCACTTTCTTTTTGATCATCGGATTTTATGGTGCCCTCTATACTGCATGCCGCTTTCACTTTCTTGGAGCACTGTGTTTTATGGTACCTCCTGCATCGATTTATGGCCACTCAGGGGTGACTTTGCATTCAATACGGCATTGGCCCAGGTATTTGAATGTGGTTTTGAGCTGCACCTTTTCCTCCCAGTCGAGGAAATGTGGAGCGAATGCTAAATGCAAAATTTCCCACTGAGGAAAAGGTGCAGCTCAAAACCACATTCAAATCGAATCGCCCATTGACATGCTTATGAAGGCAAACAAAGTGTGCCCATACTGCTGACTGAAGTGTGAAGCTGGATGGTTAAAGAATGAAGGGGGTACCACAAATGGACAAGAACCTTGCCTTCCAAAGCCTACTATTTAAAAGGCTTATAAACAAGTATGGTGGGTGGTCTGCATCAGGGTGGTCTACCGTCAGACAAAGTGACTTCTGTGATACTGTAGACCCATCTCCATGATTAGGAAGACCACAACATTTAGTCACAATCAGCATGTTTAGCTGGCTCAGTATCGTTTCAAATGCCTCCAAGAGGAATCAAGAATGGTTTCATAATGGGGCAAAATGCCTTTGGGCCAGATGGTCTTTTGGATCCCATCCACTTCTTGGATTCTGAAGAGACTTGGTTTGGGCAACAGAAAGGCAGCAAAGGGGGTCAAGGAGGATCAGCAGCATGCTTTTCATTGGAACATGTGAGAAGCGGTGGTGGCAATAAGCATGCCAGAGAGAACATAAATTACAGGCAGCCATTATAAAGAGATCATCAGTGTGGTCCTTCATACTAGTTAGTCATTCTTTTGGCACCAACACATTTTGTTTTTTGTGATTTGCATCTGCATTGTCTTCTCTAAGAGCTGTTCTGAAGCTGTAACAGTTGGAATATTTATTTTGATGGGGTTTTTTTTATTAGTGTATCTGCTTTTCTGGGCCATTGGGCCTCATTTTATTTAATTGCTTTAAATTTGTACAGCTTTCAAATCACCTACCAATGGGGGCTTTGGAAAATAACAGAAACAAAACCTCCAAACTGCTTGAAGCGCCGCCAGTTCCTTTTCATTTCATACAGCTCTCTCTAGGCCAACATACTGCCTAATTCCCTGCTGGAATAGGTTATCAGATGATGCTAATTTTCACTATCAATAAACTGTGAAATGTATTTTACCATGTTTTTAATTATAAATGGCATTCATAAAGCCCATATTTTGTGGTAGGCTATTTTCCTAAGAGATAATATGATTGGTAATGCAAGCAGTGTGAACAACCATAGCGAACCAGCTTCCAACTTGGTTACTAATGATGGCTAAACAGCAGGAAGAAAACCTCAGTGGGTTTTTAAAAAAAATGTTTCGTATGTTTGTGATATATCATCTTAAAGATTCAAAATGAAATCTATCAGAAAACGTTTAAAATCCAAACATCTTCTACAAGCATCTTTCTCCAAGGTACAACAACAGTCTGATTTCACCATCAGAACCATAATGAATGTAAAAAGGTAAAGGTAAAGGTTCCCTTGCTCGAAAGCCAGTCGAATCCGACTCTAGGGTTGCGGTGCTCATCTCCGTTTCAAAGCCGAAGAGCCAGCGCTGTCCGAAGATGTTTCCGTGGTCATGTGGCCGGCACGACTAAACACCAAGGTGCATGGAACGCTGTTCCCTTCCCACCAAAGTGGTACCTATTTATCTACTTGCAATTTCTTGCTTTCGAACTGCTAGGTTGGCAGGAGCTGGAACTAGAGATGGGAGCTCACTCCATCATGCGGCACCCGGGTCTCGAACTGCTGAACTACTGACCTTCCACAGCCTGCAGTTCAGTGTCTTAACCACTTGAGCCACCGCAGCTCCTATAATGAATGTATTAGGACTATTAACGCATTCCTATGAACTTAACTGATCTGATAATAAGGGACTCCCCCCCCCCCTTGAGCAGAGGACATGCAGCTAGGTTACCAACCCCCAGGTGGGGCTTGGAGATCTCCTAGATTTACACTTCATCTCCAGACTAGAGAGATCAGGCCCCCTGGAGCAAATGGCTGCTTCAGAGGATGGAGTCTATGGCACTGTACCCCACTGAGGTTCCTTGCCTCCTTAAATCCCACTTTCCAGGCTCCACCCCCCCAAAATAAATCTCCAGGGATTGCCCAATCAGGAGCTAGGAACCCTAACATGCACAGTGTAATTCTAGTGAGAGTCACATCCACCCTTCGAAGTCCAGTGAAGTAAATTGGTTTAGAAGGGTTTAACTCAGCCTTGGATTGCATTGTCTGTCTCCACATTGTATTTCCACCCTTGAGATAAAAATTGGTGTAGCGGTTAGAAGCGTGGACTCTAACCGGGTTTGATTCCCCACTCTTCCATTACCTTCAAACCTCCTTCCAGTGTGCAGGCCAGCACATGACAATGGCCACCTCCTCCATACCTCAGTTAAGAGTGCTGTCTGCTTTGATGGAATCTGCACCAAAGAGACCTTCCTCCTTGCTCCCGGAACTTTTGTCATCTCTCTTTTCCCCACCCGCTGACCAGGTAAGGTTGGGTCAAAGACACTGTTCCTGAAGTCTCCAAAAGTTTCTTCCTGAAGTCTTTCTAGTACTTAATACCTCCAAATCTCTGTTCCCTGCTTGAAGGGGGGGGGGACTGGACCATCCTATTTTCTCTATCTGGACCTATTGGCATTTCTCAAGAGGTACATAAGAACATAAGAGAAGCCAATGTTGGATCAGGCCAATGGCCCATCTAGTCCAACACTCTGTCACACATTGCCCAAAAAATACCAGGTGCCATCAGGAGATCCAGCATTGGGGCCAGGACACTAGAAGCCCTCTCACTGTTGCCCCCCCCCCCGCAAGCACCAAGAATACAGAGCATTGCTTGCCCCAGACCGAGAGTTCCTATCTATACCTCATGGCTAATAGCCACTGATGGACCTCTGCTTCATATGTTTATCTAATTCCCTCTTGAAGCTGTCCATGCTTGTAGCCACCACCACCTCACTGAGATGAGGCTGAAAAGCCATTGAACTAACTTCCTCCTCTCCCTGCCTGTTCACTGCCCAGAGAGAAAAAAAAATTTTTTAAAGCAAAGGGAAGATTTGCTCAGTTCAAACCTCCAAGAAAAAGGTATTTCTTCACATAGGCTAAGGACCAGCAAGCAGAAGAGAAAATGTGTTCAGGCCAGATGGTATTCATCAGCTGCCAAGATCTCAGGATGGAAGAGGAGTATATAAATATTCTACCTGTAGGAATGAAGTAGCCAACGAATTTCTCTGGACTAGCACAAGGGGAGAATTCCATATTCAGTTCATATACAGCATTTTTTTTTAAAAAAAGCTTACACTGAATACAATGGTGTTTTTGTTTTTTCAGGGTTGCTGTTTTTTTTCTTACACAGTTGATCAATAAACAATTCTTTGATGAGTTTATGTACTTCCAATTCCTACAAATATTTCTTGGCACTCAACAAGCCCAAAGCTTTCATCTTGTTACAGCATTTATGAGCTGAATAATTCTGTTATTAGGCAATGCTGCAAGATTTCTTATGTAAGCACGAAATGAATTTCTTCCAGTGCATTAGTAAACGTTGCCAACATATCTGACCCATTTCTACTAAGGATATGCTATGATCTTCACAATGGTACAATTGTTACATACTTGACCTGAGATCAAAGCTTCTTTTTCAGCGAACACCTTAAAGCAGCAGCTTTCCTAAAGGGAGTAGCTAAATGTTCAGTTTGTGCAGAGTATAGGAAAAGTCTGCGTTCATACATTCAAAAACAGAGAAGGAAGGTTTTCAGACTTTTGAAAACAAGTCTGTTGGAAGACAAGACGGTCAGAGATAGTTCTATCCCTCTGGGCTTAACATTTGTTTAGCTGTCTCTTTCCGTTGCCACAACCCATATTGAAGAGAAACAACCCAGCTGTCTGGAATACCATATTCCCATTTTATGAAGCAGACAGCACATAGTCCATGTATACGAGACATTCATTTGCTGAATTGCTAGACCCACTGAGCAATATTTTCTGCAACGGTATCGATCGGGCAGATGGGGACAGAGCACAGGTCTGGCTAACACAGGACTGCTTCCAACAACAAGCAACAGCCAGAGGCCCTGGAAAATTTATAAACAGGTAGCCCCCTCCGCAGTTGCAGGGATCCATAAATTTTGGCTAAGCTTAATAGCCAACCATTGTGTCTAGTAGCAAAGGGCCATGGTTCAGTGATGGAGCTTCTGCTTGGCATGCAGAAGGTCCCAGGTTTAATCCGTGGCTTCTCCAATTAAAAGGATCCAGTAGCAGCTGACATTAAAGACCTCTGCATGAGACCTTGGAGATTCGCTGCCAGTCAGAGGAGACAAAACTGACCTTGAGAGAACAAGGTACAGACTCATTCTAAGCAGCTTCAAGCACAGTAGGAACCACTGCATCCAGTAACAAGGCTCCCTGATTGACTCTTCCGTAGAAGTAGGTATTTGTTGCCTGTGAGGACAGTTTTCCATGGGGGTGGGAGGTAACCCAGCTGTATTTAAATACCCCCCAATTCATGCACTGACACACCATCCTGCCAAAAGAAGAAGATTTATACCCTGCCCTTCACAGCATGATAAAAAGTAGAGACATCACCCTGCCAACAAAAGTCCGCATGGTCAAAGCAAGGGTATTCCCAGTAGTCATGTATGGCTGCGAGAGTTGGACTATAAGGAAGGCCGAGCGCCGAAGAATAGATTCTTTTGAACTATGGTGTTGGAGAAGACTCTTGAGAGTCCCTTGGACTGCAAGGAGATCAAATCAGTCAATCCTAAAAGAAATCAACCCTGACTGTTCCCTGGAAGGCCAGATAATGAAACTGAAGCTCAAATACTTTGGCCACCCAATGAGAAGGGAGCCCTCACTGGAGAAGACCCTGATGCTGGGAAAGACTGAAGGTCAAAGAAGACGGGGACGGCAAAGGATGAGATGGTTAGACAGTGTCATCGATGCAACGAACATGAAATTGAGCCAACTTCAGAGGACGGCGGAAGACAGGAGGGCCTGGCGGGAGCTGGTCCATGGGGTCGCGAAGAGTCAGACTCGACTGTGCGACTGAACAACAACAACAACAACAACAACAACAACTTCACTACCCAAAGGAGTCTCAGAGCGGCTCACAAACTCCTTTCCCCTTCTCTCCTCACAACAGACACCCTGCGAGGTAGGTGGGGCTGAGAGAGCTCCGACAGAAAGTGCTCTTTTTCAAGGACATCTCTTATCAGGGCTATGGCTTGCCCAAGGTCATCCAGCCGGTGCAAGTGGAGGAGTGGGGAATCAAACCCGGTTCTCCCAAATTGGAGTCCACGCACTTAACCACTACACCAAACTGGCTCTCACCAAACATGCAGCCATTTTAAAAGAAGCTCTGTCTGCTTCCCTATACTAACAGAAGTTTTAAAATAATTATTCCTATGGTGAATCACTAGAGGCTTTACCGCTATTCACCAGAATTACATTAATGGACAGTACTTGCAACCGTATTTATGGACCCCTGGATGGTTGTTTTATCATCAGCGATCTGAATACTGAGGTTACTTACTTGGCTATTATATCTAATCGCCACTGTTATAATTCATTATGTTGTCAGGTTTGAAACATTACATGCGCCAGCACAACATCTAAAGGTACTAAATTCCATAATCACATGCTGCGTGAAAATGGTACCTTTCGTCAGCCCATATAACTTGTAATCAACCAGCAAAGGTGGATTGGGCAAGAAAGATGGATCCTATCGGGGGATTTGACAGGCCTAACTAGACAACTAGATTATTTCTAGTTAAAAAATTTGATCATGCTCATTTTTAATAGAAGGCAGTCAACATTCATGAGTGTCCTGATGCACCAATGCAGAACCTATGCTTTTCGCTTCAGTCTGCAGAATGTGTTATTGTGTTGAACTGAGATTATCAACTGTGATTATTACGCTTGTAATCGCATCTACTCCAGACCCTCAGACAGAGATACTCACTTGAAGGATCTATGGCAGGCATTTTTGCAACTACAGTATCCTCCTGATGTGGTAAGAAAGATGACTGGAAAGGCCAGAATGATACCCAGGGACAGCTTACTACAAGACAAGCCCAAAGGAAATTACAATAGAACATTAGTGGTAGTCACCTGCAGCTCACATCTCAAGCCAGTTCAATGTACTACTAATGACCTACAACCCATGCTGGATAGTTACACTTCCCTCACACGGGCACTGGGGGGGGCTGTCCTTTTCTTGCTTACGGACAGCCTGCTAACCTAAAACAATCCACACCCACAATGATAAACTACTTAACAGTAACAGTACCAAGGCCTGCAAAAAACAAAGATGCCAACTTTGCTCTCATATAGAACCTGGCAACACCATCACTGGACACATCAGAATCAGCCATACCATCTCAGGTTCATACTCCTGCTCATCCACTCTCTACATTGGACAAACAGGACAGTCCCTTCAACAAAGAATTAATGGGCGTAAGTCTGACGTCAGAAACCACAGCATTCAAAAACCAGTGGAGGAACATTTTAACCTTCTAGGACATTCAGTTGCTAAGAGTTGCAGTTCTCTTAAAAAGGAATTCCAAAGGGAGATTAGCGAGGCTGCTGAATTGCAAGTGATAATGAAGATTCATGGAGGATAAGTCTATCATTGGCATGATGACTGAGGGAACCCCCATATCCAAAGGCAGTCAGTCTCTGAATTCCAGTGCCAAGAGGCAAGATCAGGGGAAAGCCTTGGGCTCTATGCCCTGTTGTTGGCCCTCCAGAGGAATTGGTTGGCCACCGGGTGAGACAGGATGCGGGACTTGATGGACCATTGCTCTGATCCAGCAGGGCTCTTCTGATGTTCTCCTCAGGGGAAGGCCTCGGCCTCTATGCCCTGTTGTTGGCCGTCCAGAGGAACTGCTTGGCTACTGTGTGAGTCAGGATGCTGGACCACTGGATCCAGCAGGGCTCTTCTTATGTTCTTTTAATGGATTGGGGCCCTCATCTACAAATAAGCTGCCTTGTAGATGAAGTGTTCTTGCACAGAAACAGCCCACCCACCTAATTTTAACATTGCTTCCTTTGTCTATGAGAAAATATAAATGTGTTGCATGAGCTTCATGGCCAG
This sequence comes from Gekko japonicus, assembly GCF_001447785.1. Classification (NCBI taxonomy): domain Eukaryota; kingdom Metazoa; phylum Chordata; class Lepidosauria; order Squamata; family Gekkonidae; genus Gekko; species Gekko japonicus. The sequence continues at coordinate 613,514 of NW_015170910.1, read as the reverse complement.
AAATATGCTCTTAAGTATTTTAGTCACAAACCTATTGTTATTGCAAAGCATTCTTGTCCAGGAAACCCATGAATTTTCTGTTTCATCTGGCATACCCCAATAACGGTTATTCACGAGCTTTCTAGTGTCGTTTATGTGTTTCTAATTGAATTTGATCATTTTAACTGTATTTTAATTGTTTAAACATTTTAATGTTTTTATGTCCACTAACTTGTGGACCCTGATTGGGTGAAAAGGTGGGGTAAACATGTTTAATTAAATAAAAATAAATCTCAAAATGAGGAACTTGATGTAGAGGCCGAGATTTCATACAAGGCGGCCCTCTTTGCCCTGGCTGCAGAGGAAATTCGGAAGAAAATAGTAGCAGTACCATAGCTTGATTCAGAGGTCATTTCGGGGGGGAACGCGGGGGAACGCAATTCCCCCGGGTGAGGTACGGGGGGCGGAGCACATGACGAAGCCCTGCCCCCTGCTTCCGGCCACCCCACTTCCGACCCTCATTCAGCCAGGAGGAGGCAGGAGAAGAGGGAGGGTAAGTTGCTTCCTCCCTGCCTCTCCCCACCCCTGCCTGCCTGGGGCCAGGGAGGGCCTTGGCGGGGCTTCCTCGCACTCCCGCTGGCCTTGCAGGTCCACCGCCAGGCCCCTGATGTCAGGGGGTGTGGCATATGCTAATGAGTTATGCTAATGAGTTCCCCTAGCTCTTTTTCTACGAAATGACCCCTGGCTTGATTACCAACGGCAGTCTGGATGGGAGAGATAGAATTATTATAATGTTTTATTGTGTCCTGACTTAGTTTTTAATTCTTCTGGTTTTAGAAGTTTATATAGATGTTATTGTTATATTGTTCTGTCATTGTAACAGCCTATGGCTAAGGCAATAAACTGAAACCTGAACCTGATTTGAGTCTTTGGGGAGGGGTGTTAACCTTGACGTACCCTGTGGGGCAGGTTCCACACATTCTGACCACAGGAAAAAGCCAGGACCCAAAGAGGTACTTTACACATGCCCAGAGGCTTGTATGCATTCAGTCAGCTTTGTTGCCTTTTCCACTCTCTGCCCCTCCCCATTGACCTGTAGATGTTCATGTGAGATAAAACTGCTTTTTTAACTTGGGACTGGGATATTCCTGGAAATTTTGGGAAGTGGATCCTGGGGAGGACAGGGGCCTCATAGGTGTATAATGTCATACCGTTCACCTTCCAAAGCAGCCATTTTCTCCAGGGGAACTGATCTCTGTAACCTGGAGACCAGTTGTAATTCCAGATCTCCAGCTGCCGCCTGGAGACTGGCAACCCTAGTTGGGACTCATACATGGTGTTTTGCGTCCCAGCCCCACTGAAATGCCTCCCAGTATTTTCTTTGTACACCTATTTGTACCCATGCACTCTTTTATTATGGAGGAATTGTTCTATTTGGTGAGCATAATTCAGCAATGACACCGCTGGCTGCAATAACATGTCTGCCTCTAGCAACAATGTACTAAATGTGTCCTTGACCGGTATTGGCTGATGTTATTACACCGAGTACAAGCAATGCCAGAGCAGATGCAGTGAGCTGGCACTGGGTTTTTTTGCTGGGCTTCTTTCCTTCATGCACTTCCCCCGGAAGGGCTACTGCTTCTAGAGTGATGGACATTCTGCTTTATTTTCTGCCATGGGGCAGTTCGCCCTGACCTGGATAGCCCAGGCTAGCCTGATCTCATCAGTTCTCAGAACTGGCTAAGCACAGCTGGCCTTGGCTAGTGTTTGGATGGGAGACCTCCAAGGAATACCAGGGTCGTGATGCAGAGGCAGGCAATGGCAAACGACCTCTGAATGCCTGTTGCCTTGGAAACTCTACGGGGTTGCCATAAGTGAGCTGTGATTTGATGGGGGGAAAAAAGTTGGGGCACTTCATGGGGGTTGCGACTTCATGGCACTTAGTTATATGGGACATATATAAACCCCTCAATAATGAAACAGTTCTCTCAAAAGCAACACTTATTGGGTTTATTGTATGTTCTGAAGAGAAAAGAGCTTCCTGGGGTGTTACATTAGAGTCCAGTAACATTTTAGAAATCTCGTCAGATCTTGGAAGCTAAGCTCAGCAGGGTCAGTCCGGGCCAGTATGTGAATGGAACTTTGGACAGTCAAAGTTCCCTTCATCAGACAGTAGGAGGAATAGAGATATCTGAGTCTCTATTCCTACTACACGGAGGGGAGTTGTAAAGAATATTTGTAAAGGATGCAAAGGTATGGTGTGTATCGTAATCAGATTGATTAGAGCAGGGGTGAAATGCTCAGGAGAAGAAAATTAGCAACTATAGTGAGATAAGAACCCTCTGTTACTATTCAGCCCGGGGGGCGGGGGGGGGGGGTTCGTGGTTCTGACCTTGTGAATGAACTCACGTGCAGCAATCTCCCATTGTGATCTCCTCTTGAAACTTCTCTGTTTGAGGACTGCGACTCACAGGTCAGCAATGAAATGACCTGGAAGATTAAAATGTTCTCCCACTGGTATTTGAGTGTTGCTGTTTATAGTACCGGAGTTATGTCCATTTATTCTTTTGCATAGGAGCTGAGTTGTTTGTCCAATGTAGAGAGTGGAAAGGCATTGCTGACATTTGATGTTGTCCAACTGGATATGGGGACACAGCTAGCATCTGGGTTTGTTGCAGGCCCTGGTCTCAGGGTGATTGTCCATGTTTAGAAGGGTATTGCTGTGGGTAAGAAGTTGTTTAAGGTTCCTGAGGTGGTATCAGTAGCTCAGTTCTCTCTCCAGGTGGCTAATAAGAACACAGGACACAGAAGCACTCTATTTTCCTACCATGCTTCCAGTCCAAGTGTACACTTTTGATTTATATTGTTTTTATTGTGGGCTTGCTACAACAAAATAATATACTTCTTGCTTTCAAAAACTGCAAGATGCAGGCAAAGCTTAATGTTTGTAAAGGGAAAAAAAGTTTCTAAGCACATCCTGATTTGGGACTTAGTCAAGTGCCTTCAGATGATTTTAAGTGTTCAATCGGTTTGCTGCAAATCAAGACCACCAAGGAATGCCAGGAGCGAGACACGGGGGCAGGCCAATGCCAAACCAGCTCTGAAGTCTCTTGGCTTGAAAACCCAACAGGGTCAGCTTGATGGCAAAAACAACAACAAAGGATACCAGCCCCCCCCCACACACAGACAGACAGAATGCTGGAGGAAACTTAGCAGTACCCTACTCAGTAAGCTGGATGACTCACACTGTCAATCAGGTGAGTCGACGGAGACATCCACCCTCTGGACAGAGGGACACTATGGCCGCGTTCAGACTGGCAGTTTGGCCCGGCAGGCAAACGTTTGAGGAACGTTTCAGTAGCGGATTAAAGGGGCGGGTTCACACAGCCACGTTTCAGGCGTCCCCCAGCCGTACTCAAGCCGTCTTGTGACACTTCCCACCCGAGTTTAAAAGATACCATGTTAAAGTGGTAGCAAACTGTGTATTACAGCGCGTTGATTCCAGTTCCCTGAGTGTGAACGCCAGCGCTGCTAAGGCGGGAACAACCCGCAGTTGACAATAGGTGCCAGCTGGTTCCGTGGCAGGTACATGTGCGCACGTGTGCACGACCGGAATGCTCCAGCGCGCCAAGTGGAAGTGTGGAGTTGATCCTGCCCTATTTGCTGATGTGCCCATGCGCCTAGGCGCACGCAGCCGAGTACGGAAAACACGCTAACAGCCCGCCAGGGGAGGGCCACAGTGCGAACGCTCCCTTGCGCTTCCTCCACGGTATCCTCCCACTTCATTCACTGCAGTGTGAACAGAAATACCGGGAACAAGCCGTTCCAGGTCTATTCCAGTTTTTCTTTGCCTCCCTAGCGCTTCAAATTGCCAGTCTGAACTCGGCCTATATCTAAGCTTGTGGGAACAGGCTGTTACTTGTTTAGATGAGCCCATGATTGGTGTTTATGTTACACAAACTGGACCCAGAGAAGGAGAAATTAGCTTTAATAAGGGTTCCAGAAAGGACTAACGCAAGACCTTTTAAGTTTGTATCTTGGGGTATCTTGGTAGGGGTACCCCAAAATAAAGTTATGAAGAAAGAGAGTGACAGAGTGATTGCAAACATAAACAAACAACTTAATTGTATATAAAATAAAAAAAGAATTAAAATGTAAAGAACCTATAACCGGGCACCTGAGAACTAATTCCCTATGTAACCACACACGCACATACACACACCAACAAGAGAAGTAGAAGAAGAAGAGATTGGATTTATACCCTGCCCTTCACTACCTGATGGTGTCTCAGAGCGGCTTACAAACTCCTTCCCCTTCCCCTCCCCACAACAGACACCCTGTGAGGCGGGTGGGGCTGAGAGAGCTCTGACAGAAACTGCTCTTTTTCAAGGACAGCTCTTATCAGAACTACGGCTTGTCCAAGGTCATCCAGCCAGGTGCAAGTGGAGGAGTGGGGAATCAAACCCGGTTCTCCCAGATTAGAGTCTGCGCACTTAACCACTACACCAAACTGGCTCTCTGTACAAGAGGGTACAATTTAAAAAGGTAGGAGGGAGGAAACTGGGAAGTTTTAGGGAAGGGACGTATGACATGAAATCCTGGGCTTGAGGTCTGGACAGGCCCAGGAGCAAACACAGCTGAGGTCCAAGGAGCAGACCGAGGTGGGGTGTGGGGGAGCCTGCAAAGCAGTTGCTGGGAGAACCTGGTACACTTTCCACTGAGTTCAGAGGGTCTTTTTATGGGTAAGGGTCCCATAGCTAGACACAGGAACCTACTTTCCCAGGAACATGATTGGTCTAGGATACGAAGCTCGAATTTGACTGGGCAGTCCGCAGGTCACTGCTGTTACAATCTGGCAGGAAGGTTAGTAGGGAAATGCCTGATGGACCTTGGACTGTGGGGTGCTCATTGGACAGTTTAGCATATTGACAAAGAACCAGGAGCATATGAAGTGCCCTCCCGATGGCCCATCCAGGATAAATGACATGGTAGTCTGCCTTTATCAATGGCTGCATTGGATTAGTGATACCTAAAGGTTGTCCAGCTGTCTATAGCTGGAAATGGTTCACATTGCCTTGATGATGTATCCCCTGGAGCAAGAGATATTGTTGTATTAAGCATACCTTGGAGCTGGGCAAACACCGCTGAAGTGTGTCAAGATACTTAATGGCATTCTAAGCATTGAAAGGAGCCAACTCTATCTCCAGTGGAAGATGGTTTACCAAGTTATGGGAACTTTTGACAATGGACAAAATCTCTGGCACCATAAAGAGAATAGAAGAACGAAGTGTCACCTCAAATTTACTGACCAAATGGTCTCCATTTCTGGACTATATCCACAGCCATCAATCTTCATCTACAAAGCATATGCCTGCCAAGTACAAAGGAATACTTACCTGTTTATAGACTTTATTTAGAAGCTTATAATGGGTACTGACTAATGTGTACTCGCTTTGCCTTAGACAAACCCATATTGAATCTTGGGATCAGGAACATATCTATGCATTATGTGGAGGTAACCACCTAGTTTGCTTTTATGAGTTGGTTGATCGTAGTTATTGTTGGTTTTATGTTTCATGTTTACAAACGTTTAAAAATTCAATAAAATTTTATTTATTTATTTTTGTTCTTGAGCAAGATATGTCACAGAGCTGGGGGGGATTGTACTTAACCACTTGTGTGTTGTTGTTGTTGTTGTTTTGGGGGGTTTAATTCCAGCACACCTATCCTCTTCCTTCCTTGGATTTCCCAGTGTTATGGCTGAACCCAGGTGCCTTTATGCGACTCCCCAAGTCTCAGATCCCCTGGCACTTAGACTTTAAAAGGGGATGCCTGTTAAAAAAACTAAGTCCAAAATAAAAAGGGCGACCCTGCTATCCAAGGGGGTCTCGGCTGGAGGAGGGGGCAAGGTCCTTACATTTGGATGGAAGATCAGCAGCAGGAGGAGAGTGCCCATGCAACTGACCAACAGGACATCTTTAGAACTGTTCAGTAGTGCTCTAGACTGTCTGTGAGATGGGTCCTGCATTTCCCCAAACTGTCCATGGAACGCAGTTTGGTGTAGTAGTTGGAAGCACGGACTCTAATCTGGGAGAACCAGGTTTGATTCCCCACTCCTCCACATGCAGCTGCTGGCATGACCTTGGGTCAGTCACAAGTTCTCTCAGAGCTGTTCTCTCAAGGGCAGTCCTCGAACGAGCTCTCTCAGCTCCACCTACCTCACAGGGTGTCTGTTGTGGGGAGGGAATGGGAAAGGAGATTGTAAGTAGCGCTGAGGCTCCTGCGGGTAGTGAAGGGTGGGGTATAAAACCAATCTCCTCCTCCTCCTCCTCCTCCTCCTCCTCCTCCTCCTCTTCTTCTTTCATTCGGTTACACAGCTTTGGGCTACCGTGGAGATAATGAGCTCAGAGTGGAAGATGCCAATGGAGGGTTCAACCAGTAGTCTTTCTTGAACCAAAGATCCCCTGCTCAGTCAGGGTAAACATGGCCTAGCCATGGTCAAGGTACAGCAGCCCTTAAGATGCTGGGATGGATCCTGTCATAGACCAAGTAGCGACAGGGTTAGCAGCAGGGCTATTTTTGGTCAGGAACGCACAGGAACAGAATTCCGGCTGACTCCCGAGTTGGCCACGCCCAGCAGGAACTCATTAGCATAATAGGCCACACCCAACAGCAGGAACTCATTAGGACTGGCTACATTAGGGGTGTGTGGCCTAACATGCAAAGGAGTTCCTGCTACAAAAAAGCCCTGGGTTTTGACAACAAACAAGGTAAACAGAATAAGAAGCAAAAGGTGGGTGTGGCTGGATGACCACACTTCTGGTAACATGGGATGTGTGGCTTAATATGAATGAGCTATGCTGTCAGGGGTGTGTCCTAATAAGCAAATGAATTTCTGCTGTTGGGTGTGGCCTATTATGCTAATGAGTTCCTGCTGGGCTTTTTCTACAAAAAAAGCCCTGGTTAGCAGTCAGTCTTGCTGGCCAGTCTTGCTGGCCAGTCTTCTGCATTCTCTCCTGTGAATTTTTTTGTGGTTTGTACCATCTGTTCAGCTTGCCTACTGGCCTGGAACCTGCAGGGCACCATGATGACAGCTCGAAACAACGCTGTGGTTGGCAACGTCCTAGATTCTCCTGATGCGACTATATCTCTTAACTTGGTGCCTGGCTGCTCTAGAGTTCCTTTAGGTCATCGTAGCTAGCTGGCTGAAAGCTCAAACCACCTGTCTCTTCTGACTCACAGTGTTGCCATTGCTGCAAAACTCCTACAGAGCAAAGGGCTGAATGACAGTGCAAGAACCTTGAGTACCTTCTGACAGAAACAGCAATTCACAGACACGAAAGGCAAATATATATGATTTAGTAAATGGAGTGATAGGTCTCCAGCACGGGTATTAAATCTTTCCTTTGAGAAACTAGCCACTGCTGAATAACCGGGCAAAACATTAAATGCACACGCCGGGGGGAAATTAGATGTTAATACTGGATTTATTCCTGCTTGTTAAATATTTTGCTCTGGGTTAATCATTTGTATCTAAACAATTTAGGTGTTTATGCCTGAACCCTATCCAATACCGATTAAAAGGTCATTAATTCAGGAGATCTGTGGCGTTCTTTGAACGGCAGAATCTGATTCACACACACACCCTTACCTATAAATTTAGTCAAGAGCAAATAGAAGCTGTCAATAGAGTCCTGTGTGTTCAGACAGAGAAGCAGCAGCTTGGAATCTTTTTTTTTTTTTAACGTAATTATTAGAGACCTAATTTTAGACTAAAGGGGTAGCAATTACAGCCGGGGAGTCACTGGGTCACCTTGTCAATCTCAAACCAGTGCCGGATGGCTCTCCACAGTGCTTCGCCGCAGCCTGGGTTTAAATTAATCACTCCAGGTTTTTGCTACTGTCCTTGGAAGGCTACTTCATGGTATGAAATACTTCACTATTGATTTCTCATATTTTAACGTCCAATATTCTTTGATTACACTCTGGTTTGGATCGGCCATGCTGGATGATTATTCTTCCTCTTGACTTTTATATTCTTATAAATATTACGAGTGTCCACACGCTTCTGCCTCCTTTCCTCTCTCGTGCTCGATTATTTAGAAGTCGTTGAGCATGATGCATATAGATGCAATTACTCTGATGCACTCCACCCCTCCTTAGTTGGTATTTGTTCCTTGAAGTACTCATCTCCCCCCCCCCCACTGCTTCCAGTTCCGAGGTAAATGAGCCAAGGGGGATTGCTGCCATCTGGACCTAGTCTCTTAAACACTTTGAGCTATATATAGAATGCAATTTCAACCCAGGTAGTGAATGCAATCGCCTTGGCAGACCATTAATCTGAACGTGCTGATTTGGAAGTACAACTGAAATACTACATGTTTTTGGTTTTTTTTAAAAGAATGACTAAGCAAATTAAGGGAGCTCAGATCTATTCTCTCCATAGGCTGTGGATTAGCTAAAATAGGAATCGCCGTGTTCAAAGGCTATACAGTTTTCGTTACCAGAGGCTGAAGACCAGAAGCTAGAAATAGCCTGTGGCAACATTCATTCTTGTGAGCTTCTGAAGGGAATCTGCTTGGCCATGGTAGACAACTAGACCAAACTCTGGCCCGATTCAGAAAATACATTTTGTAAAATCTAAACCACCACGTATTTTCAACTGCAAAGCAGGTCACATACAACGACCGAACCATGGTTTGGCATTTTTGAACGACACTCACTATTGTGAGTCAAATTAGAGATGGTGCTTATATCTGAACCAACAAACTAGGGTTTACATTTCTCCTCCAAATCAGAACTGCAACCACAATCAAATCATGCATATGAACCAAAAGGGCATTTCATGGGACACCAAACCAAGGTTTGATGTAATACGGGAATGGATCAAGCAAGTTTTGCATTGGGCTGGAAGGTAACACTGGGGTTGCATTGTACCAAATGACAACATTTTGAAAGCTTTTCTAGAACTGATTAAAGGGACGCCAGCAACACAAACGGTCAGGTAAAATTTCACAACTGTCAATTCTCAGTTGATCAGCTGTACCTAAATAGAACCGAAAGGTGCTCAGACTGAATTAAATGGTGAGAAAGATTATCTTATCACCAGATGACACGGCCTGGCTGCTAGTCTTCTAGATCCACAAATACTGATCCCTAATCTGACATCAGAATATAAACAGCTCCATGTCCGTTCTTCTCTGTACAAACAGACCACATCTGTTAATCATGCTGTGTTTAGTTCATTCTATCAATATGCCACCTTAGATAAAGATGCTCAGGTGGTTTTAATCCAGAGAATGTGGAACATGTCCAGGGAGCCCCGACGACACACATCCATAATGGAAACAGCCCGTTTAAGAAGAAGAAGATATTGGATTTCTACCCCGCCCTTCACTACCCAAAGGAGTCTCAAAGCAGCTTACAAACTCCTTTCCCTTCCCCTCCACACAACAGACACCCTGTGAGGTAGGTGGGGCTGAGAGAGCTCTGACAGAAACTGCTATTTTTCAAGAACAGCTGTGCCAGAACTATGGCTTGCCAAAGGTCATCCAGCAGCTGCATGTGGAGGCGTGGGGAATCAAACCCGGTTCTCCCAGATTAGAGTCTATGCATTTAACCACTACACCAAACTGGCTCTCAAGGGCCTGGTGCCTCTTTTAGCAGTCCAGGATGAGCAAGGCAGTGAGACTGGCGGCTACAGTGGCCATGGCTGTAGAAGCAGCTTTTCAGTGCCCTGACCTCTTGCAAGAAGTGGAGATCTTACGGGTTGGGGGATTAGGGACGCCCAGGAAGCATGCATGGCTTGCTACGCCCTATTTAAACCAGGGTGGGCGGCAGCCAAGAAGGAGATGCTCTAGCTCCTGTTCCATGTGGCAGCGGTCAGGAACAGAGAAAAGGAACTGAGTGGCAGTCAAAGTCCTTTCCGTCATTGCCTCCACGGAGCTGAGAGAAAAGGGGCCAAGAGGTGTGCCCAGCCTGATGAGCCTCAAGAGAATACATGAACCCATAAAAGGATGCCCAGCTATGCATTTGGGTTGCCAGTCCCCAGCTGAGGGCCGGGGATCCCCTGGTTTGGAGCCTCTCCCCCAGCCAGACCCCCCCAAGGGATGCCAGACCCCCCCCCCAAGCCGGATATAAACACAATTTACCAGAAGCAAGGAGGGAAGAAGCGGAAAGGAAGCATGATGTGCCTATGTCACCCAGAAGTGACACAGGCAATGATGTTGAGGGGGGTGACGCTCTGGTTTTTGGACAAAAACCTATGGTTTGAAGCCAACTTTACCATAGAGTTTTGCCCAAAAACCAGTGTGTCGCCCCCTGACGTCACCGATGTGCCTATGTCCCTTCCGGGTGACGTAGGCACATCATGTTTATTTCTGGGTATGTCACTTTCTGCTCCTGGAACGCTCCCTCCACACACACACACTTGTGGTTCCAATGGACCCAGCAACCCTGCAATGCATTAGTAAGGAAACTGGCAACAGACTATCTCTGGGGGAAGTAACAGAGGGGATTCATAGTCCCTCAGGTCTGATTCATGCTTCAGTTTGTTGTACTTGGGCATGCACACACCAAAACATTTAATGCACATGCACAGATAGAAAGAAATAAACCCATTAGGACTGGCCTTTACATAGAAGCTGCACCCAATCTGATTGTTCTAAAGAGGAATTTGGACTTCAGTATGTGAAAAGGGGGAAGTCAAAACTGTTTTGTAGCCTTAATTTACAAGAATATTCTGTAAACACCAAAGAGGCAATCAAGTACTGAAACTGAACATTCAGGAACCCAATTCCTGAAACAACTGCAGGGGTTTAGAATTTTCATTTGTTTAGAATGATTTGCAATACCAAATTAAAGCCAAACGGCTAGCTAGCTAACAACATTAATGTTTTGAAAGATTTGTAATATGAATTGCAGGACCACTGTGAACACAAACTGTCGGCCAAAGTTTCACGAAATGCCGATAATATGCCTAGAAAAGAAAAATAAAGGGGGGCGGGGTAAGGATAAACTTATTTTATACAATTGAGAGATTAATTTATTAGACTTTATTAATCACTGAGATTCACTTCTGTCCAATGGAAGCAGTTTAAATTGGTTTTATTTTGCTTCCTCACTGAATTCAGACTCCCTCTGCTGGACTGCTACAGAACACATCCCTTAAATGTTGTTCTGCCCAGTATCTGCCACAGAGGGCCTGATGGAGTTCTTCAGTTACTGTTTAAAAAACAACACTCTAATCTGAGCAATAATCCAGCACGTAGCACCTGCAAGCCATTCCCCAAGAGCTGTAAGAAATGATAGATAGACAGACAGACAGCCAGATGATAGATAGATAGATGACAGACAGACAGACAGATACAGACAGACACTTGTAAATCAAACCTGGCTATGTTCTACCAGTAGTTTCTTGACAAAGTTGCTAACCTCCAGCTGGGGGCTCAAGAACTCGGGGAATTACAACTAACCTCCAGACTACATACACTGTTTGTTTATTGTTTACTTATTGAAAACATTTATTTCACTTCTCCTAGAGCAAATGGCTGCTCTAGAAGGTGGACTGGATGGCTTTCAAAACCACAGTCTCCCAGGCTCCACCCTCCAACTATTTCCAAAACTGGAGTTGGCAACCCTAGGCTGTACGTACGCCGTGCTTGTAGGCAAAGGCACACACCTCTCGTTTTATGTTTTGATTCACAGGAGTAACTAGAGGAAGTACTCTAGTGAGGGGGAAGAGGGGCTTCTCCTAAACATTGAAACTACTGTACAATTTCCTCCAGAACCTGCAAAATAACTGCCAAACCCAGTGGCTGAATGATAGGTGGACTGGCCCTTCTATATTTTGTGACAGCCCCTTAGGCTGTTCAGAAGATTACCAAGAGGGAAAGAACTGGCCGCCTTTGCTGTGTTCAAGGATAGGTGCAGATTTAATTAAGTGCCACTTAGCTTTCCCCCTCATTATTCAAACAGTAGCCTGATTCCTCTTCTCCTGCCTCTGCACTTTAGGCAAATAAGAAAATCCACATGGTGGCTCAGGTTCCTGCACCCTAAAAGAACCTACGGTATTGTGTTTTGACAGTGTAAAACAAAAGAAAACTGAGTTTTAAAAAATAGTACATTGTTGTTAACAAAAATAAAGACTTGTCATATAGATTTTCTAGAAGTAGCTCTTCATCATACCACCGGCAAAGGTGAATTAGTCCTTTACTCAGCATTTGTTTAAACTTGCTTGGAATTTCTCTCTTACTGCAACAAGAAACATCATTTCCTTAGCAGTATCAGGTCTGAACTCCATAGCTTCATTTCCACCCCTTTTCGAGAAAATCTGCTACTGCCAGAAACCACCTGCTTCCCTTATTCCCCGACTATCCACATCTGTGATTAACCCACAGAGTAATTACACCACACATTGACAACTGCAGAACGTATTACACATTACAGATGCACACACAAAATCTGCTGATAGCATTCATCCACGACAGATGCAGTTCTCAGGCCCATACAAGCAAAACAACCTGCAAGCATTTCTATAACGCTCATTCCACAGAAGCAAATATTGTTTTATAGGGGAAAAATACAGGTAAACAGCTTTCTTCACATAGTTTAAAATGTACCCCAATTTATTTGGCTAAACCATGATGTAAACAATAGGTTTATCGTGTTTTTTTAACCACACTTTTCTTCCATTTTATTCTCCTAGCAATCCCGAGAGGTCGATTAGGCTGAAGGAGAGAGTATGGCTGGCCCAGAGTCACCTGATCAACTTCATGGAAGAGCAGAGATTTGAATCTGTGGGTCCTTATTCTTAGTCTGATCTGCTAACCACTATACTACGCTGTTCCTAAACACATTCAGAACAGAGAGCAATTGTTTTTTTAAAAAAAACAACAACCCAGCAATAATGAAACCAGAAACAATACAGGGAACAATTGTCATCTTAATTTTCCCATCTTGGTCTCCAGCCAAGCCAGGCAACATCTGAGACAACCTAAAACAAGCTCTGAGAAGCATGACCATCACCATTGAAGAAGAAGAAGAAGAAGAAGAAGAAGAAGAAGAAGAAGAAGAGGAAGAGGAAGAGGAAGAGGAAGAAGAGGAAGAAGAGGAAGAGGAAGGAGGAGGAGGAGATTGGATTTATACCCTGCCCTTCACTACCCGAAGGAGCCTCAGAGCGGTTTATAAACTCCATTCCCTTCCCCTCCCCACAACAGACACCTTGTGAGGTAGGTGGGGCTGAGAGAGCTCTGACAGAAACTGCTCTTTTTCAAGAACAGCTGTGCCAGAACTATGGCTTGCCCAAGGTCATCCAGCAGGTACAAGTGGAGGAGTGGGGAATCAACCCCGGTTCTCCCAGATTAGAGTCCGCGCACTTAACCGCAACACCAAACTGGCTCTAAATATCTAAGTAATAGTTATTATTTAGATATTTAAACCCCATTTTCCCTTCCAATGGGGACCCAAAGCAGCTTACCACATCATTCTCACCATCTCAGTTTTATTCGCACAACAATGTGCCGTAGGTTAAACTGAGAATGACTGGCCCAAGGTAACTCAATGAACTTCCGGGGGAGTGGGAGTGAACAGGGGTCATTTCGTAGAAAAAAAGCTAGGGGAACTCATTAGCAAAACTCATTAGCATATGCCACACCCCCTGATATCAGGGGCCCGGTGGTGGACCTGCAAGGCCAGCGGGAGTGCGAGGAAGCCCCGCCAAGGCCCTCCCTTGCCCCAGGCAGGCAGGGGTGGGGAGAGGCGGGGAGGAAGCAACTTACCCTCCCTCTTCTCCTGCCTCATCCTGGCTGAATGAGGGCTGGAAGCAGGGCGGCCGGAAGCAGGGGGCGAGGCTTTGTCATGGGCCCCGCCCCCTGCACCTCATCCAGGGGAACTGCGTTCCCCCGCGTTCCCCCCCCCGAAATGACCTCTGGGAGTGAACGTCCCAGATCCCAGCCCAACACTCTAACCTCTACACTACACTGGCTATCAGGGCAATAATTTCTGTTATGGGATTGTCTCCATCACATTACTGGTGGTAAGTAATCCTCACTGGGTCCAGTAGTGCCCTGCTGTGTACATGGCCCACCAGATTCTACAAGCCATTTGACTTTTCCAGGATTCTTGAAATTAAAAGTTAACAATAGAGCATGCTGTTCTTATTGCAGCCACTCACATGGCAACCTCTACAATCCTGTAGTCATTATGGGGCTATTCAGGGGCAGGAAGGTCTGGAAGAGATGGGGCATCCTTTTGAAATGGCACTCAATTTGGACAGCCACCCAACTGATTCTCTGGGTTCCAGAGTGACATAAGAACAGAGAAGGCAACGACACAGCTTCTTCCAAAGACCAGTTTGCTACCTTTAATACACACAAACCTTTATTACAAATACCTACAATCAATCTTCGTTAGAAATAATTACTAGGGGTAGGCTTGATTCTGAATGTCCAAATGGTGCCTATGATCCCTGAAAAATAAACCCATGGGGAACCTGTGGTTGAAAGTGAAGTCAAAGTGAAAGTCTGTGAACTGAAAACGCATTTAATTCTTTTTAATCAGGAGGAATGTCAGCGTTACTTAAGACAATTAAGACAATGCAGTGTGCAGAGTGGGAAAACTCACAGGTATAAGTCTTCTGTGCTAAGTTCCAGTGAAAATGTCCATACAAATCCAAAGGACATTTTTCAATTAGTTAAAAATAAAACTTCACCGAAAATTGCACATATGCTCCATTACCATTGCTTTAGGCAATAACGCATGGCAGTATCCTGGCCCTTCATCAGTATTAGAGTGTCTTGCAAAGAAATTCTATGCCAATGTAAATATACATGTTGTGTTAGGCTGAATCTTGGCAGTCAGTTACTTGCATAAAATTAGCCACAATACCCTTGTAAATGTTTTTAAAAGGCAGGCTCCTAGCCAGAAATTTTGTGGTGAGGGGCCATAAGGGTATACAGTAAATCAATACAAAACAGCAAAAGCTTAAACACAAGTACTCTGATTTTATCAAAGTGGTTATAATTTATTTATTTATTTATAGGTTTGATTTATACCCCACCCTCCCCACTGCTAAATATCATTAGCAGACAAATTTAAAATGCAAGTTCTTGTCAATCATCCCCGCACCTTCATACACATTGTTGAGAAAGCTGAAATGTGTACAACCGTTCATAAAGCAGCTATTTAAAAGCATAAGACCTGCAAGGGCTCTCTGGAACAGCACTGGGTGGAACCACTGCAGAGGCTACGTATGCTGAGCTCTTGTGGACCACACATGAGATGGAAACCCACCCAAGACGGATGGCATGCTATATCTAGATTACCAAACGTAAACTTGGACTACAAAACATGAACATTCTATGTTCCTGTACTTAGGAATAACCCCAGAACTCTGCAGTGCAATCCTGTGCAGAGTTAAATCCAGTCTATGTACCCACATAAGTGCCGTCAAGTTGCAAGTGGCTTATGGCAACCCAAGCAAGGGGTTTTCAAGGTAAGAGAAATTCAGAGGTGGTTTGCCCTTGCCTGCTTCAACAGAGCAACCCTGATATTCCTTGGTGGTCTCCCCTCCAAATGCTAACGAGGGCTGACCCTGCTTATTATTTCCCCAGATCTAAAGAGATCGGGCTTAGACTGGAATAACTTTGCAAGCAGTGGTACTGTTATTTAGGTACATAAATCAAAATACAGAAAATAAATTGAAAACAATAATTAAGCAGTACAGTCAGGGACAAAATGTTAGCAACAAATATTGGCATAGAGCCAGTTTGGTGTAGTGGTTGAGTGCGCGGACTCTAATCTGGGAGAACCGGGTTTGATTCCCCACTCCTCCACACGCAGCTGCTGGATGACCTTGGGCAAGCCATGGTTCTCTCAGAGCTGTTCCCTCAAGGGCAGTCCTCGAGAGAGCTCTCCCAGCCCCACCTACATTGTGGGGAGGGGAGGGGAAGGGAAAGGAGTTTGCAAGCCGCTCTGAGATTCCGAGTGAAGGGCGGGGTATAAATCCAATCTCCTCCTCCTCCTCCTCTTTTTCTTCTTCAGATTTATGCTGTTTTGACATCTGACACCCCATTTTATCCTTTCTGCTACACGTAATTGCAAAGGAAGCAACAGCTTCTGAGGTCCTAACAGACATGGAAGGATCCTACCTCTACCCAATTTCTCCCCTATCAGCAACGCAAGACTCCGCTTTCACGCTATGGCGCGGAGCAGCGCCGGGACAAAAGCACAATAGTTGCTGATGGAGTCAGGTCTTTCCTCAGATGCAAAGGCATCAGTTGTGTCCCAGAGTCAGATTCCCTATTACTGATGCTGTCAATTATGTACATGTGTAATTAACATCAGGTGTGTAAATACACAGTATGTTCAGCTGTTCATACCCCGTTGCTATGACACTGCTGAGACATCAGGACTTTTAATACGACTGTATTTGATGAGTGGCTCCGATGGACATTTAAATGCCAACTGCTAGGTAAATTGCTAATAAGGGATGCAATACTTGTGAGGTATTTCTTTTCCAAGGCTTTTCGTAATTGGACAATGCAGCAAGGAAGCACAATTTTGATTTGCGACTTCTATACAATGCTCACGTTTCCCTAGGGGAGGAGGTCTGAAGGAGCGTGGATCACAACGGAAACACGGCACCTAAAAATCTCTCATCATAAACATTTAGTTGTCTTTAGCTATGTTAAGCAGCCGACAGTACCACCCAAAGCAGAGTTATGCCTTTCTAAGTCTGTCGAAGCCAATGGTCTTAGGAGCATATCGCTCTGCATAAGGTAACACAGTGGGAGGCTTCCAGGAAGAAACATACAGTGTTCTGAGAGGTTAAGACCATCTGTAAGACTAGAGTTGGGTAAAATAAGACAGCATGGATGCAACGCTGGTTAGGATTGTGCTGTTATAACGCCAGTCTTGATAGGATGCTGTTGACTTCATGCGGGATTTTGGAGAAGGGATCATCACTAGGATAATCACTGTGCCCCGACCTGGCTAGCCCGAGGTAGCCCAATCTCATCATCACTCGATTTTACTTAGGACCAGGGGTCATTTCCTGCAGGAGCGCACACGAGCGGAGCTCCGGCAGTAAAGATCCCAGGGGGCGGGCACATGCAACAAGCCCCACCCCTGCTCCCAGCAGCCCTCAGTCACAGCAAGAAGCAGCCAGGGAAGTTGCAGAGCCCCCCCCCCTCCCCGGGTCCAAAACCTTCCAGGGTCCCCTTTAAGACCAAGTTTTATTCAGGTACAAGCTCTCCCTCCTCTGTGAGGACAGATCTGCACATCCCCCCCCAATAGCTAGCAATCCAAAACAGTCCAGTGGAGCCTGAGCGGTGATGTCAGGGGATGTGGCATATGCAAATAAGTTATGCTAATGAATTATGCTAATGAGCTCCTGCACCTCTTTTTCTACGAAATGACCCCTGCTTAGGACTGAACTGTCATACACTAAATGGTGTTTGGTTTATAAGTGGTTACTTTTTTACATTTATACATTGTGTTGGGTAATTGTGCTCTGGAGTTTGAATGGATTTGGGTTTTATGGTATTCATATACTGTACTTCTGCAAACCAAATAAATTTGGTCAGGCATCTACCCTAGACCGTCCAATTTTGTGGGGAAATGGTCCCCATTTCTGGAATATATCTCAGCATCAGACTCCCAACCTAGAAATCCTCTATACGAGTTATTAGGCCACTAAACTCTACTTCTTCATCTCTATCGCAGTGCCTTGTGATATTGTTACGATATAATCATATGGGACACACAAAGCGACTTCTTCTTTGCATTCGTTCAATTTATAACTTCCTTAATATACGGGTTACCATATGGTTAGAGCTCCTAAACTACTTTAGTCAGCAATATAGTAAAACTAATAGTATTATACTGCTTTTCACACTGTTTATACTGTTCTGTCGTTATTGAATATTACTTCTGGAAATTTTTAGAATAAAAATAATAATAATAAAAAAGATCTTGGAAACTAAGCAGCGTCGGCCCTGGCTAGTATTTGGATGGGAGACCACCAAGGAATGCCAGGGTCATGACACAGAGGCAGGCAAGGGCAAATCACCTCTGAACGTCTCTTGCCTTGGAAACCCTACAGGTTGCCATCAGTTAGCCGTGACTTGACTGGCACTTTCCACCACCACCATCGCTGCATTCATGATGGATGTTGCTATTTATGCTTTTCTCCCCAAAGAGGACCCAGAGTGGCTCACAACATTATTCTCCACGCATCCTTTTTATCCTCGCAACATCAGCCCTTTTAGGTAGGTGATGCTAAGAGTGCGTGACTGCCCAAAGTCACCCAGCAAGCCTCCATTGCAGAGCGGGGATTTGAACTGGGGACTCCCAGATGCTAGTGTAACTCTCTAGCCCAGGGGTGGCCGAACTGTGGCTCGGGAGCCGCATGCGGCCCTTTCACACATCTTGTGCGGCTCCTGGCAGGGCGGGCCTGGGGAAGCTAAATATCATTAGCAGACAAATATCACTGGACAAGGAAATACCGTTCTCGGTGTCTGCTTTTTACCGCTTTTGTTATTATTTCTGGCAGCCTCGTTTAATGTTAATAGAAAGCAAATTTGCATCTCTCCCAATAAAAACGTGTGTAGTATTTGTTCATGTCTTGCGGCTCTCAAACATCCGACGTTTATTCTATGTGGCTCTTACGCTGAGCAAGTTTGGCCACCCCTGTTCTAAAGGTTTAGGGGTATAACTCTGTTTAGGATTGCACTGTAAAGGACCTTGCATTGAGTGTCTCATTCGCCAACATCTGGGACCGGCCTTACAGGAACCAGTGTGCTATGGTTAGAGAATTGGCCTGGGATCTGGGAGACCCAGCTTCAAATCCTCGCTCTGCCGTGGAAGCCTTCTGGGTGACCTTGGGCCAGTTATGTACCCCCGGCCTAACTGATTGTTGTGAGAATAAAATGGAGGACGGGAGACCAATGCTGTCAGCCACGTAAAGTCCTCACTGGGGAGAAAAGGTAAAGGTAAAGGTTCCCTTGCTCGAAAGCCTGGGAGAAAGGCAGAGCATAAATGAAGTTGACAAATAAACAATGAATGGAACCACACGTGGGGCTAGGGATGCCAGCCTCCAGGTGGGACCTGGGGATCCCCTGAAATTACACCTCATCTCCAGACTACAGAGATCAGTTCTGTGGTGTATTC
Source organism: Gekko japonicus (assembly GCF_001447785.1). Lineage (NCBI taxonomy): Eukaryota > Metazoa > Chordata > Lepidosauria > Squamata > Gekkonidae > Gekko > Gekko japonicus. Next base: position 594,365 of record NW_015170910.1, on the reverse strand, counting down.
AATCTGACCCAATGTATGTATGAAACGCAGTCATTGAAACACCATGTGAAGCTTTCATCCCGGGCTAGGATCCATAATCCCTGAAATGTTATTGGTAGCCCAGGAAGAGCCGACCAATCACCAACAGCCAGTTCCAAGAGTGAGAACTATTGTGATTGGACTTTATCCCTGCAACCTCATAGGTTGGTATTTGTATAGTAGGCGTGGCTACATTAGCCGGGAGAGTTTAAAAGTGGAACAGCTTCAATGCAAAAGCTGTTCTGGCTATTCATGTTGATCTGTTTGGAGTTGAGTTACGAGTTGCTGAATAAAGCTGATCTTTTGCTGAAATCACTCTCTGACTCTTTGTTAAGTAACCGACTTAACAAGTTCCCCAGGAGAAAATGGGTTCTTTGGAGGGTGGACTCTCTGGCCTCATGCCCAACACATTTGTTTCTTAGAATTACTTGAGCTGCTATTTTGAGGTGGATTTTTTTCCCCTTTATTGCTTTTGCCCAATGAAATTTGATCATGCTGAACTGAATCAGATTTTTTTGTGACAGAAATGCTATTGATCCCTGAGGCTACAAGATGTCACTAATGATTATTTTTCAACTGGAATTCTTCACAACCACTCATAGGAAAAGAAACAGTTAAAACCCTAAACCCATCCTCCCTAGAGACAAACAAGCATCTAACAAGAAGCTTTAGAAAATGCCCATACTGGGGGGGGGGGGGGTAATGTGAATTTAATCCAGATCCTGGGGAAAACGTTATAAAATGACTTCAAATTACTATGCATAAATGGTTTGTGTTTTAATAAAAGCAATAAAAAACTAATGCTGGAATGTACAATATTGGTATCTGAATTTATGTGAGAGAGAAAGCTGTACTGCCTGTGAATTCTTTTTCCCACATCCTAGGAGGGCAGCAGTCCTAAATTGTGCTCTTTTACAGCCAAAGACCGCGCTTCAGAGCTTCTCCTTAAGAACCAGGTCCAATATATGACAAAGGATCTGGACATATTAGGAGTTATGTACCCTTTTCAATGGGAGGGAAGGCAGTATGGTATAGCCCAATCTCGTCCGAGCTCAGAAGCTAAGCAGGGTCAATACTTGGGAGGAAAACCATGATAAAATACTCTGCAGAGGAAGGCCATGGCAAACCACCTCTGCTTCTCCCTTGCCCTGACAGCTCCTTGCTGGGGTGGCCTTAAGTTATAAGCTAAGCAGGGTCGGTACTTGGAAGGGAGACCACCAAGGAAGACTCTGCAGAGGAAGGCCACGGCAAACCACCTCTGCTTCTCCCTTGCCTTGAAAGCTCCTTGCTGGCATCACCATAAGTCGGCTGTGACTTGGAAGGCACTTTACACACACACACACACACACACACCCTTCTCATCAGTCAAATGGGGGGATCTAAAACCTTGCATTATATTTCTGTTCCTGGAATCTTTGAAAACTGACACTGAAATTAGGAAAGTGGGAGATCCTCTTCACAACACTTGTGACCTACCCACTGTAGGCCCTGTAAACCAACAATACAGTGCTAGACAAAGTTACACCCGTCTAGGTTCATTTAACGCAACAGGCTTACAGGGCTGTAACTCTGCCAAGAACTGCAGCACTGCAAGTGTCCTGAGGAGATTTACTCTCAGGATTTGTCCACATCTCATCAGGGTCTTTTCTTCGAGTAGAAGAAACAGAATACGGAGGCTTTTCAAAATTTAGCTTCACTTTTCCAATGCCAGGATGATGGCTCCTTTTGCAAACACCCTGGCTCTGGCCCCTAAAATGGACTGAAAATCTAATATGGTTGACCCCTGGCTCTTTTATTAACTTTACGACTCTGCCCTTCTCTGCTGTACTGGAAAATCTAGAAAAGTTATTCAGCTTCTACAGGAGCCAGAAATCTCTGCCAGCTACAAACCAGTTGTGAACTTTATTACACATAGTACCTTAGCACAGTGTTAGAAAGAATGAAATTGCTGAGCAGTCGGGTTAGAACAGATAAAAGGAAGTCCTTCTTCACCCAAAGAGTGATTAACACATGGAATTCACTGCCACAAGAGGTGGTGGCAGCTACAAGCATGGACAGCTTCAAGAGGGAATTAGATAAGCATATGGAGTAGAGGTCCATCAGTGGCTCTTAGCCACAAGGTATAGATAGGAACTCTCAGTCTGGGGCAAGGGAATGCACTGTATTCTTGGTGGTTGGGGGGGCAACAGTGGGAGGGCTTCTAGTGTCCTGGCCCCACTGCTGGACCTCCTGATGGCACCTGGTATTTTTGGCTGCTGTGTGACAGAGTGTTGGACTGGATGGGCCATTGGCCTGATCCAACATTGGCCTCTCTTACGTTCTTATGTTCCTAAAGATATCAAGAGGCAAAATTTAAGGGTGAGGGATGGAGATAAAGCCAGGCTTTCTAGAATAGTAAGTAGTATTAACTCAGATAAAATCATTGTTTAAGACTAGATCAATGGATCAAGATTAAAAAATCTGGAGGGCTTACTATATGTGGCAGATATGGAATGTTTCTGTTCTTGCCTTTTCATAAAGGGTAAATGTATTGATGCAGACCAAAGATATCCACAAGGCCACATGATAGGTGCATGGCTTGGACTTCAGCAAGAACACTAGCAAAGGAAAAGTCAGACAGACCACAACTGGATAAAGGGTCTAAATTCATTCTGATGCTGTCAAATTGATCTCCCTCTTCTACATTTTCCCTTATGTAACTTGCCTTTTTAATTTGCAAGCCTGACACTTGACTGATATTAGCTTCTTTGAGAAACGATAGTCAGAAACACAGAAATACAAATAAAATGAGGAATCCACGAACAGGAGACCAGCTATGCTTCTAAACCGGGATTAAATGCTGGTTTAGAATCCCAGTTTGCAGAGGGATAGTACTAACTCTAGGGGATCTGCATGCCTGAATTTGTACATCATAGCACATTGTGTTGCCAGCTTTGGTTGAGAAATACCTGGAGATTTGGGGGGGGGGAGCCTGAGGAGGGAAGGGTTTGGGGAGGGGAGGGATTTCAATGGGGTATAATCCTTCCAAAGTGGCCATTACTGATCTCGGTCACCCAGGGATCAGTTATAATAGTAGATCTCCAGCCACCAGCTGGAGGTTGGCAACCCTAAATCCACAGGTACCTCGTTATCTTTCTCTAGCAAGTCTCCCTTAATCATATTCTGCCCAGGAAGACAGATGAGGGGACCAAGGAACGAAGCACACACACTAGCTTGACAACAAGCCATGTTTGCGTACACTTGGTTTAATGTTGGCTAAATGGGATGCTTGGCTGCTGAACGGCTTGCCTTCGAGAGCTGTTACACTGCGTTTCTAGAAGACAGGTGATCGGTGAGTTTTTGCATTAAGAGTAGCAGAAGAAAACAGTGAACAACCCTGGTATCCATTTCTTTCCTGTCCACCTTGCTCCTGGAGGCTTCAGCAATGTGCATCATTTTACTAAAGGCCGCGTAAATGTTAACGACACTAAGTCAATAGTGGGAAAGGTATCGCGGCTTTAGCGCAATGACAGCAGCCCGCAAGATTAACACAAGGCATTCTTTTTATGTACACTAAAGATTATTTTTTCCCCCTAGCTGAACTTCTACAACCAAGTCACAGGCAGTAGCTGTTAAATGCCCCTGCTATTAGTTATCCTGAGGAGTTCAGAGTGTTTATACAGTCAACAAAGGCACAATGCTCCAGAACACACTGTATAAATTTCAGGGACTATTGCAGAGCCTGACAATTCTTACATTACTTGAAGCTCAATACGCTTTTGTCACGTAAAGCCAGAAATCTACTCTGTTAAATTATCAGAGTTAAATAATCCTGTTAACTTTGTCTCTCGTCGGACAAACTGCTTGCATTACTACGGCAGCACGTTCCGATTATCTGTTCCAAACTGCTCAACTGGAGAATGGGCTGCATCGTCCTGTTATTCCTCATAATTCCCGACAAGCATCCCAGAGGTCTACTGCTTGCAGGCACACCCCCAAATGTGTGGCTTTATTTCTTGTATTTTTAACTGCTTGAATCAAACAGCGCTAATTCACAGTTAAGGTTTTTTTCAGAAAGAATACAGCAAAAGCTATTGTTAAGAGTTCTTCGGCTGGAATTCGCAAAAGCAGAGGTGAAAGAAAGGGAGGAACAGGCTAGTACAGAATACCAGTAAGAAAAGTGGTACCTCCCATCTTCTCTTCTGAGACCTCCAAGAGAGAAATTTAACTTGGCAAAAAAGGAAAACAAATGGAGGTAAATTTCAAAAGCTATTTATGACATGGAATGCGGGGGGGGGTCATCATCCAGTGAACAAAGTAAAAAAATCCACTAGGCTATTACTAGCCTCATGAATGAGCCAAAGTAACTCTCTGGATAACAGCCTTATAGTACAGTCCTAAGTAAGGCTGTAACTCTGTTTAGGACTGCACTGTTAGGGTTGCCAATCTCCAGATGGTGGCTGGAGATCTCCCACTATAACAGTTGATCTCCAGGCGACAGAGATCAGTTCACCTGGAGGAAATGGCTGCTTTGGAGGGTGGGCTCTATGGCATTATACCCAAAATTGAAGTCCCTCCTCTCCCCAAACCCCACCCTCCTCAGGCTCCACCCACCAAATCTCCAGGTATTTCCCAACCCAGAACTGGCAACCCCAGAGCTATTTTTGGGCAGGAACGCACAGAAACAGAGTTCCGGCTGGCTCCTGAGTTGGCCACGCCCAGCAGGAACTCATTAGTATAATAGGCCACACCCAAGAGCAGACACTCATTAGGACTGGCTACATTAGGGGTGTGTGGCCTGAGTTCCTGCTACAAAAAAAGCCCAGGGTTTTGACAACAAAGTAAACAGAATAAGAAGCAAAAGGTGGGTGTGGTCGGATGACCACACTTCTGGTAACATGGGGGTGTGGCCTAATATGCTAATGAGCTGTGTTGTCAGGGGTGTGGCCTAATAGGCTAATGTGTTTCTGCTGTTGGGCATGGCCTATTATGCTAATGAGTTCCTGCTGGGCTTTTTCTACCAAAAAAGTCCTGGGCAACCCTATACAATGCCCCCATATTCCACAAGGAAGAGCTTTCCTGCTGGGCTTTTTCTACCAAAAAAGTCCTGGGCAACCCTATACAATGCCCCCATATAAGAGCGGGTAGTTACTGGGCAAAACAGTGTTTTCTCCAAGAAGTGGAAGATACATGTCCCCGATCTTTGGCCTAGAGTGGTGAAACTGAATGGTGATTGTAATGTAACTGTAAGAACATTACAGGTGAATTAAAACAAAATGAAAAGGTTTGTGAGAATGCTCAAGTAGGGGGTGGAGCCAGGAGAGGGCGGGGTTTGGGGAGGGGAGGGACCACAGCAGGGTGTGATGCCGTAGAGCCCACCCTCCGAAGCAGCCATTTTCTCCATGGAAACAGATCTTGGTTGTCTGGAGATCAACTGTAATAGCAGAAGGTCTCCAGAGGTGTTACCTGGAGGCTGACAACCCTATCATAAGACAAATGTCATCATGGCCCCACTGACGGCCATTGTATCAGCAGCACCTCTTTTGTTACAGCAGGTCTTGCAAGCCAGGTAGCTGTCCTCCAGCATGGGGGAGGGGGAGAGACATCAAAATCTTAATTTTAAGTTTTGTAAGCAAATATTTACTAAACTGCCATATTTGCAGAAGTACATATTTAGGGCACGACATTTCAAATCACACCATACTGATGGTGCCAGTTGAAGAGGCCTAGGGCTGTCTTCCCAAAAGGAGAGAGACACATTGACTTTGCCGTTTATGGAAATAGATCAACAGAGAGATGGGCAATTCCTTAAATTGAAGGGGAAAAAGGAATTATTGCCAATTAAAATTCCATGGCTTTTATCTTGGGCCATATTTAACTACATATTTTTCACAGACAAAAAAAGAAGAATTTATATCCATACAAGAAGTGTCAGAGTAACAGTAATAAAAGCAGAACAATCTACGCACTGATATATTAAGGAATAGGATTGCTATTGAATTAGTTCTTATAATTTCAGAAGTACTTGCTCTACACATTAATTATCTGTACAAAAACGAAGAGCTTGGATTCTGCAGCCAAAAACAAGCTTTCAGAACTCCCTATTAAAATATTCTCAATTTTTCTGTTGCATTAAAATATTAATAGTGTAATAAGAAATCGGGGAGTTTCAAATAAGCCATATAATACCAAGGTAAAAATGGCATACAAATTAGATTTTCTGACACCTGTAGTAACACAATTTAAATGGTTAGTAAGATTAGATTTTTTTAAAAGATTCTCTTCAAAGAACCTTGTAGTTGTTATTGAAATCACATAAAGCATTCAGTTGGAGTTACTTTATCCATACTATAAACATAGAAAAACAGTTTTCTTTTATAATACAGAAGTCTTGTTTGTAATCTCCTATACACAGGTCAAGTGGGAAAATGAACTGTTATCCAGTCTGGCAAAACAGGAGGTTTTGGTCGAAATTGGCAATCTATATGGGTATTGCATAACATTTGTTCTGTTACTACTTTGTCTAATTGCCTGTTTTTAATGGCATTGTGAAATATTTGTTGTCCTATTTCTTTGCCTATGGCTACTATCTCTTTCAGTCCTTTTGTACCTTTTAAAAAATTCCCTTTCTGTGACCTCTGACATTACACCAGCACTGTATGGGTATAATCTCCTCAAGTCCTTTTGCACTGTCGTTACATTAGCATTGCATCATATAGGTACTATCACTTTAAGATCTCTTGCAATGTCATACCCCCCAAATAATTTTCTTCTCTGTGACCTCTGACACTACATCAGTATTGCATCATTTTCTAGTACACAATTTAAGTTCATGATATCCATTTAAGTTCATGATATTTATGTGTCTACACTGTTGCATATTGATGTCACATTACCCCTGATAAGGAAATTTTACTTGTACTCTTAGACCTAAACTGGAAGATATTTCTTTATTTATATTTAATGTCTTGTGTATTTATTTATTACATTTTACTAATTGTTACATTTTAGAATTTATTTTCATTTCTAGGTACATATTGGTACTATTACTATTTCCAATATATGCAATTACTTCTGACACAAGGCCAGATACATTTCTGGCCCCCACAAACAAAACTCTTTTTGTGTGTCAATCAATTCCAGATTAGAAGTAAGTATATTAAATTAGGGTACAGTAAAATACTGTACTCTCTAATGAACCACTGCCTTGACATGGCGAGGGGGCTTGCGTGGTTGGATGAGGCTGCGGGCTATGCTGTGGAGGGCCACCCAGGACGGACAGGCCACAGCGGAGAACTCAGACAAAACATGATCCACTGGAGAAGGAAATGGCAACCCACTCCAGTACTTTGCCAAGAAAACCCCATGGACAGTCATAAAAGGCTAAAAAATATGATGCCAGAAGATGAGCCCCTCAGGTCGGAACGTGTCCAATGTGCTACAGGAGGGCCTGGCGTGATGTGGCCCATGGGGTCACAAAGAGTCGGACTTGACTGTGCGACTGAACAACAACAACAAAAATAAAGTAAAATGTGCATTTTTAATATTGGATGGAATTTTCAATTGGGTAATTAAATTTTAATCCATTTTTTTTAATTTCCCCGTACAGCATTCCATTTTTGTCTTATATTAATTGCTTACTGCTTTACAAGTGTAATATGGTGTATTTTATAGTCTGTACTATTTAACCTCTGAAGAAGGCTCTTGTGAGCCCAAACGCATCAGGTCATACGTTGTTCTTTTTTGTGCATTTGTCACTTCGAACATTTTATGAAGCCCCTACGAGGCGGGCTCTTTTTGTAGCAGGAACTCCTTCGCATATTAGGCGACACACCCCTAATGTAGCCAATCCTCCAAGAGCTTACAGAACTCTTCTTACAGGGGCTACTATAAGCTCTTGGAGGATTGGCTACATTAGGGGTGTGACGCCTAATATGCAAAGGAGTTCCTGCTACAAAAAGAGCCCTGAATAAACACGTGTACTTTTGTCTATACCTATTTATGTTTTTAACTTTCCGCCCTAAACTAGTTTTCTAATCTTCCTTTGGAGGTTTTCAAAATTGTAAGAGGCCTATATCCCAGCATGGACTTCAAGCCACCGATGGATGAATTCTCATATATATAAAATGCAAACTCCAAAATTTGGCAGTTAGCGCTACATAAACATGGATCATAAAATTTAATGCCACCTATTTTTCTCCGGCAATAAGGAACTCCACACCTAGTTACATTAATGCACCTATTAGAAACTGAAAGGAAAACAATACGATCTGCACCATAACAGTTTGGCTTGGGAACGTCATTGTTTCTGCTGGTAGTAATTTTGAGCTATTTATTTGCCCACCTAAGGAAATAAAAGAGCAGTTATATCTATGTGCATACAAGTAACAGTGAAGTCAGAAAGAGAAGCTACTGAAAACGTTGTTACTTTCTACAGAGCAAGCATGACATAAAATTAAAGACAGGAACACCGAGAAATTCTGAACAGATGCCATATACTGACTGACTGAAGACACTGGGCATGGCAGGAGGCAGCTCTGCCTTAGGATGGTGCAGGTAAACTGATGGGCACTGCCCGGGTTGCCAACCTCCAGGTGGTGGATGGAGATCTCCTTTACCCAAAGAGTGATTAACATATGGAAATTCACTGCCACAGGAGGCGGTGGCAGCTACAAGCATGGACAACTTCAAGAGGGAATCCGATAAGCATATGGAGCAGAAGTCCATTAGTGGCTCTTAGCCACAAGGTGTACATAGGAACTCTCGGTCTGGGGCAAGTAATGCTCTGTATTCTTGGTGCTTGGAGGGGGGTGCAGCAACAGTGGGAGGCTCCTAGTGTCCTGGCCCCACTGCTGGACCTCCTGACGGCACCTGGTATTTTTTGGGCACTGTGTGACAGAGTGTTGGACTGGATGAGCCATTGGCCTGATCCAGAATTGGCTTCTCTTATGTTCTTATCTTCTGGGATTACCACTGAATTCCACAAGATGTAGATCAGTTCACCTGGAGGAAATAGCCGCTATGGAAGGTGGACTCTATGGCATTGGAGCCCACTGAAGTCTCTCTCCTCCCCAAATCCTGTCTTCCTCAGAGTACATCCCAGAATCTCCAGATATTTCCCAACCTGGAGGTGGCAACCCTAAGCACTGTACGGGATGCATGATCCAGTCTCTTGGAAGTGTGAGTAGAAGTTGTTGATTCTACTTCGTATACCACATAAAACCTTTAAGACAATCTGTTTGGGCCGACTTCCACAGCTCCTATTAGGAATAATGGCACACCAGATATGATGCAGGGCAGCTCAATCAGGCAGCAGCTGGACGAGAAATCTGGGTAGAGGCATATTGCCATAAGCAAATTATTTTGTCATGTTGGCAATAAGGTGCTCACACTGGAGCACACGACCCAGTGCTCCGAGTGGAATGGTTTACACAGGATCTGACCTTCACCCACAAATTGCCTCGTGCGCACTGTCCCTCAAATAGCAACGATAATTACCCATGACAGAGGCTGTGAGCTTCAAAACCACTGCTTGCCGCATGTCAATTCAGTAGCGGTTCTTGAAGCAAGAAACAAAAAAAGGGGGGGGGGAGAGCAAGACATGAAAAATGCAGGAGGAAGAGTAGGCCGTCAAAGTTAATACTATGAAAACTGACATCTTTGCTAGAAAGCCTGTGTTAACAGAACATGCCGAGCGCACTTCGGGATGTTGCAAGTGCCATTTTCAGCATCTTAACTTGCTGGGTATTTTTTTTGTGCTCCTGGCTCCAAGCTATTTTATCGTACTCCCCTGTTAGTCCTCTCAGTGCTAGCCGTGTCAAGGGAAAAGTGGTGGTGGTGGTAGGGAAACAAACACAAGTTGTTGCCTTCAGAGCAGGATTTCCCAATCGGCGCTGCACCCTGAAGGCCATCCTTCCGAACAGCCAGATGACAAAACATGCCAAAGGAGACACAGAGTTACTTAACCTGACCTCAGATGACAGAAAGCATCTTTCTCTGCACACCAAAAAATGCTACTGATTTCTCATTTCACAGAGTCACATTGGCAGGAGGGGGGGGGGAGATAAATCCAGTTACCTGCAAAGTAATTTGTTTTATTCTCCACTACGTTTTTCTAACAGAACAGAAAAAGTAACCAGTTGGGGTCTTACTATGATGGAAAGGAGTTGAAATAAGGAGGTTCTGTTCCCTTCCTAACAGAACCTCTATTTTCTTTGCATGCTGGGAGCTAATCCACTTTGTTGTATACTAATAGGTAATGGAAAACAGTCCTACTGCATTAATCTTCTGGAGGTAACAATAAACTTGATTTTCAAATGTAACTGACAGCTGGATGGCCTAACTGTGCCCAGTGCCAGTTTAAACTGACAGATGGGAAAATAAAGGCTGGAGTATGTCATAATTTACCAAAGCAGTAATGCCTGTTTGTTTCATGCTGCAATGATTCTGAAGTAAACACAACAGAAGCATACCATTAATCCAAAGCAAATGACAATCAGAAGCAGTTCCACCATAGTGAGCCTATATACAGAAGTACTTTTTTGTACAACGTACAATAACAGATACAGAAGGTTTCGGAAAATTCAAGCAAAGTTCTTAATGGACTGAATCGCATCCACATCTGGTCCAAAACACATGGCCACCCTAAATGCTGGAAGAAGCAATTCAAGAAACACACATCAGGATCCCTTGGATGGTGGTACTTAATTACAGCTCTTGGATTGCATCATGCGAAGGCATTCGAAGACTGCTGCCCCAAGTCACTACATAGGTTGGACAAAGGCCATATTTGTATATATTTCTATCAGTGGCTTCAGCGCTTTTTTGTTTTGCTGTCAGTTTCATAGCTCTGTATTATATATGCATGTATACACATGTATATATGCATGTATACACATGTATATATACAATATATATGGATAATGCTTGACCCTTGTAAAACATTGAAAAACACATACACACAAAGAAAATTCAATGTGAGGAAGCAGAAAACAGCATGAAAAATTAAAAATCAGCAGTTTGAGTCACATACGAGAAAATCGAAATTGAAATATGTATTTGGAGTTAAAGCACCAGAGATGAGAAATTCGAACTTAACCCCTGGTATATGCTGAAGTCATTGAAGTACCCTTGAACCATTTAGTAGAAATACATCTGTAAGGAACCGGCCAAGTTCGCTCACCATAAAACTGCCATAATTCTAAAAAAAAGGATCATTTCTTATTTTCTACCTCTTTGCATGCTGGGAGCTAATCCACTTTGTTGTATACTAATAGGTAATGGAAAACAGTCCTACTGCATTAATCTTATTTTCTACCTCTTCTTAAAAAATCTAGATTAGTTACACGCATCAGTGCCCTTCTGTTCTATACACACAGGAGAAATCAATGGAAACCCGCAGTTATCTTGACCTCATAATATATGTCCACTCAGAGCTAGGTCTTTTACTTACTATATAAATATTAGCATCGCTTTTGTGATTAATTGAATTCAGATGCAAGTCTGTGTCACACACAAATGTCAGCCACTCAAGATCAATGCTCCCTCTAAGCTGTGGAGTCCTGTGAGCAAAAATTCTACTTGGTGAGCTACTGGCATTAAAGTTGTGAGCGAGCCATTTGGCTACTGCATATATTAGTTTGCTCTGGAGCCATCCTTCCTGAGCTAAGACAAAAATGTGTGAGCCGGAGGCTAAAAAACTGTGAGCTAGCTCACACTAACTCAGCTTAGAGGGAACATTGCTCAAGATCTTCTGTGACATACTTATTACAAATCAAAGGTGTTAGAAGATCATGTCCTGAGCCACTAGAGAAAATAACAGTTTTTTCCATTGCACAGCCAAGCTGGAAGAGACAACACAACACTAACCTATGCACAATTACTTGAATCTAAACTCATGGGTTTAAGTCAACTTTAACCGGAATGCATCTAGATCAAAATGGGTAGCCATGTTAGTCTGTTTGTAGCCATAGAAAAGAGTAAGAATCTAGTAGCACCTTAAAGATAAACAAAATTTGCGGTAGGGTATCTGTGTAGCATTGTACCGGCATCATCTTGCACTAGCATCAAAGACTGCTACTATCCTTGTTTGCAGCTGTGGGAAAGGGCACAATGCATGAACTAGACCTTCTGCAAGTGATGTCACATGATCCAAATCCAGAGCAATGCTGCATAGGATTGCCTAATGAGTGTCACTTTTCTCCAACAATTCAAGGTGTATAACAGTCCTTCCATGAGTGGGTGATGCCTTCTGTGTGCAGAAGAGCACTGTGGTATCCAAACTATCATCTGGAAAAGGACAGACAGCCTAAATGAAAAATTATACCTTTGGAGATTTGGGGAATAAACTCTTTATACTACTCACTTATTGTGCAAAACATGGTGTTCAATCAAAGGAAACAGCTGTTTAAATATTTCCTTATAACAACAGCTTACAAACAATAACCACGTTCTATCAACATAAGCAGCATGTTTTAGTTTATGTCATCAAAGGGTGAACATTTGAACCAGCCTTTTGGAAACTGTGTAAACTTGGCCTTCTAAACATAGACAGAACTAAAGGTTCACTTTATACATATTTTATGCTGAAAACAGACACACAAACCCCATCAGTTCATATTTTATATGAAGAAGAAGAAGATTGGATTTATACCCCACCCTTCACTACCCAAAGGTGTCTCAGAGCGGCTTACAAACTCCTTTCCCTCCCCCTCCCCACAACAGACACCCTGTGAGGTCGGTGGGGCTGAGAGAGCTCTTGACAGAAACTGCTCTTTTTCAAGGACAGCTCTTGTCTGAGCTAGGCTTGCCCAAGGTCATCCAGCCAGGTGCAAGTGGAGGAGTGGAGAATCGAACCCGGTTCTCCCAGATTAGAGTCCGCGCACTTAACCACGACACCAAACTGCTGAAAGCAGACCCTCCCCATCAGTTCATAAGAAAAGAGGGAAAGTGGGTACATATCCAAACATCTGCACGGCAAGGAGGAGGAATTTCTGCAGGGCAGGAAACAAGAGAAAGGAGACATTGACATAGCTAACACCATGTGGCTAAGGCTTGATTGGCAGATAAGGCTTGATTGGCAGCTATTCAGGTTATTACTTATTGTGACATCTCCACTGTGGTACCTAGAACCATGATGAGAACTGGTTGTGTATATATATATATATTTATTTCGGCTTGTATGACCAGTAGTCTTAAGCACACGTACACACCTTTATGCAATGAACTGGTTGTGTAAATATGTCCAAGACTCAGCGAGCATCACTTTATTCCATGTTCAAAAGAACTCTTCAGAAATAGAATATGTAGACAGGAATAGAGGTGTGAAGGCCAAGAGGGGAAATGGAAAGGGGGGACGACAGGGGTTTTCTTTCTTTCTTTTTAGTTTTCTCCAAGACCTTTTTTTTCTTTTCTCAACAGAAAAATTGAAATATTTGGAAGAACACTGGGGGGGGGGGGAATTCTTGGAATTCCTGCAATCTGTTTTCTCTTTCAAAATGAATGAAAAGCTTCTTAAGACAAGGGTTTTCTCACTCAAAATGTATAGCAAAATACAGTCTGAGGATTTTTTTTTAGTTTTTCCAATGGAGAAATTGGGGGATTTGGGGGAACACTGGGGAAAAACCTCATAGGGAATGTTTTCTGTTTTGGAATGAGCAAACTATTTGTAATACAAGGTTTTGTTGAAAATGTGTAGTGTGTAGTATGGGGGGGGGGGGAATTAAGTAAGACAATCTACAGAATTAGATAAGGATGATTCCAGTATATGCTGTAAACATATACAACATATTTTCAAGAATATTTAGTTTCAAGTGTGAATAATTTCGACAACATAGTGTGATAACATACATGATTAAAGAATTCAGTGTTTTCTACGTTACAAAGTTTAACTTGATATCCAAATAAACCGGTAGCCCTACGTATTGAGACTGTATGAGAGTGTTTGTATCTAAATAGTACATTTTTGTCAGTTTACTACAGAACTTATTTTCTACGTCGAGCTTTTATCGTTTATTATCTCCCAGATGGCAAAATTTAAGATAAATGTGCTAAGGTAGCATAGGGTGCAGCAGTTTGCAACTCTCTCTCTCTCAATTATTGAGTATTACAGTTTCCAACTCCAGTTCGGGAAATTCCCAGAGATTCCAGGATGAAGTCTGGGGAATAATGCCATAGAGTTAGGGTTGCCAGCCTCCAGGTGGGGCCTGGGGATCTCCCGCTTTTACAACTGATCACCAGACGACAGAGATCAGTTCCCCTGGAGAAAATGGCTGCTTTGAAGGGTGGATTGGACCATGCTGAGGCCCCTCCCCTCCCCAAGCCCCATCCTCTCCTGGATCCACCCCCAAAGTCTCCAGGTACTTTCCAACCCAGACCTGGCAATCCTACACAGAGTACACCCTCCAAAGCAGCTATTTTCCAGGAGGACCTGATCTTTCTAATATGGAGATCAGTTATCATTCTGGGACATCTCCCGGTCATACCTGGAGGTTGGCAATCACTGGTTATGTTTTAAATTATTTATAGAAGACTGAGGAAACTAGACTGTTCAATGCCATAAATATGCCAAATGGTACAATTTGATAGGGAAATCAAATGATAAATGATGCATTTTATGTAAATCAGTAATACTGGTTCACTTTTGATAGGAAAGTAAGTAGTGCCTATATTTCCATTCCCCTCCATTGCGCACGCACACACACAACAAATCCTTCCAATGGCTTCAGATTTTTTTGAAATTTTACATCACGACCATATTATTTCATGAAGATTTTTTACTGTTGTGAAAACTGATAAGTAAGATGTTATGAAGAACAAACTGGACTAATCTGAGAACAGCTTGGAGGGAGTGGGGGGGGGGACACGACCAATTTGATGTTAAGGATAATTGTTACGTTTGCATACAACAAATCCAGATTTGTCACTGTACCGACATGTACACAAAACGCCACCAAATTCACAACTTGTTATTTCCTTTAACAGCTTTATCATACATAAACAGCTTTTTCTGTCTTATAAAAAAAAGAACCAGAGTTCTAGTCATCATCCGATAACAACAAGAAGATGAAAGTGATGGACTAGGACTTCAGAGACCCAGGTTCGAATCCCAACTCAGCTATGAAGCTTGCTGGGAATCCTTTCGGTAGTCACTCTTTCTCAACCTACCTATTTCACGGGGCTATTGTCAGAGCAAAACAGAGGAGGGGAGACCAATAAATCACATTCTGTGCTTGTTATATGGATTATAGTACATACGTTAGCTAATTGATCAGTGTTTAAAGCTCAAACAAGAAAAAAAAACTATACTTCAGCAACTACAAGACAAAAACAAACTTCTCTTTTATCTACAGTAAAACGGCATAAAATCTTGAGGATCTAATAGTTGATAAAATTGCATACAACATATTTCTGGGATGCTCTCAAGGTGGCTTTATTATCTCCAAATTTCCAGTTCAGAAAACCCCAAACTTAAAAAATATATATATATATCCATGATTTAGGGAAAGGTGCCGTACACCAGAGTTTTTTGTTTGTTTTCCATAGTGCTACCCACTAGTACTAAGTACCAATCCCTTGGAGGGGGGGCTCTCCAAACTCCTGAGGGGGAATTGGTGGAAATCAATGCAACCTTTTATCTGCATACTGACCAAAAAAAAGAAAAGGCGACTGAGTACAACAGTTATTGTTCTTGATCTGTTGTCTCACAGTCATCTGATATTTCTGAAAAATACTGCCTGTGATAATCCATCACGAAACAATCTCAGTGATTACCTGTATGTGAAATTTTCTTCTGCAAAATTAAAGACTTTTTCCCCAGATAAGATCCATCCCAGATCAAAAGAGCAGGAAGAATAACCAGCAAATTTCTGGCAGACGGAAGAAAGGGCTGGCTGGAAACCAGGCCAACGTCTTCAAAGCGGATGCTTACATAAACAACGTTGGCTTTGAATGACACGCTTTGGCATCAAGGACACTCGGAATTATTAGTTCTTGTAGCATGTGAGGGGCTGCAATTGTCCTTAGAAGAACAACAGCTCTGAGAAAATTAAGGTTGTAAAACAACCTTATCATTTTCTGCTTGCCTATAGTGAATCACAGCTGCCTCTAGAGGAACAGAAGAGCAGCAGAGGTTCCCCACTTTGGTCTCCATAATGTAGAGATAGACTTCACTTGCCTAATCTCTCCCAGTCCAGCCCAGCCCAGCGCACCCCAGGAGGACAGCCACGGCAGCACAGGGGCCAAACAAAACGTTAAACCACCATCATGCATAGCATCAGCCTGAGGACTGCTTTTCCCTTGCAATGCATCCTCTGTGATTTGCTGTGGAGCTATTTATTTATATTATTTATAGTCTACCGTAGTCAACGAGTCTCAAGGCAGATTACGTGGCATGAGCCGATAAAATCAACCGGAGGGGATATCCAATGAACAACGCAACAGGATTTGGATTGCCAAAGACTAGAACCGTGCCGAAAATCTGAACAGAACTGAAACAAAGCGTAGGCGTTACCATGACACGTTAAACAATGCAAAAATTACGCGGTAGGCTCCTAGTTACAGCAGCAGACACAGTATGACAGTGCCTAACCCTTTACACAGGCAACTCTCTGCACCATATTGTTATAATACAGCCCTGTTACAGCCCACTTGAATAATTCGGTTTTGCAAAGCTTGCAGAAAGCCAGGAGAGAGAGAGCCTTCCTGACCTTGTCCAGGAGGCCGTTCTCTAAGTTCAGGAACGCAGCAGAGAATGCATGGGGGGGGGGGGAGATGTTGATTTTTTTGCCCATTAGCAGTGTGGCACCTACAGAAGGCTCTGCTCAGATGATCAAAGCTAGGATGCCAGCCTCCAGGTGGGCTCTGGGGATCTCCTAGAGTTACACCTCATCTCCAGACCATAGAGATCAGTTCCCCCTGTAGAAAGTGGCTGCTTGGAGGGTGGGCTCTATGGCATCGTACCCCACTCAGGTCCCTGTCCTCCCCAAGCTCCGTCCCCACAACTCCAGGAGCTTCCCAACCTGGATCTGGCCCACCCTACCCCCCACCACCACCAGTGTTCCCCCTAAACTGAGTTAGTATGACCTAGCTCACAGTTTTTTAGCCTCCAACTCACAAATTTTTGTCTTCACTCAGAAAGGATGGCTCCAGAGCAAACTAAGCCAAATGGCTCGCTCACCACTTTAACGCCAGTAGCTCACAAAGTAGAGTTTTTGCTCACAAGACTCCACAGCTTAGAGGGAGCATTGCCCCCCCCACACCAGTGGCCAGGGGGGACCTTGCAACCCTAATTGATGCTGTTGTGGCGGAGCGTGGGGGAGAGGCCGTTTTCCTACCCAAGGGACCCAAAGTGGCTTACAACAATGAAAAGGCAATCAAAATTCCAATTCCAATACAATTAAATATGCAAGCAGAATAACCTAACTGTACATTGGGCCTGTCCTGAGTCCGTTGGGTCAGCTTATCCAAAGCCACAGGGCAGGAGCCAAGAGTTCTTCAACTCCTGCCCTTTGGCTCTCGTCTCTGGCCACACCCGGTCTTTAAACCTGCAGTCAGGGAACCGGAAGCAGGAGCAGAGGCACACTTTAGATAGAAGTAGGGCTGCGAACCTCCAGGTGGGTGGTGGGTGGAGAGATCTCCCGGAATCACAACTGATCTCCAAACTACAAAAATAGCTGGGAGGGGGGGTTATTATTTATTTATTTAAAATTTTTATTCCACTTCTGGAGAAAATGGCTGCTTTTGAAGGTGGACTGCAGGGCAGTGTGCCTTACCAAGCTCCTAAGCTCCACCGTCAAATCTCCAGGTATTTCCGAACACTGAGGGTTACCAGCTCTCAGCTGAGAAACACTTGGAGATTTGGGGGTGGAGCATGGGGAGGGAGGGATTTGGGGAGGGGAGGGACCTCAGCAGGACATGATGCCATAGCCGGGGAACTGACCTCTGTCATCTGGGGATCAGTTGCAATCAGTGTTCCCTCTAAGCTGAGTTAGTGTGAGCTAGCTCACAGTTTTTTAGCCTCCAGCTCAGACATTTTTGTCTTCGCTTAGGGAGGAGGGCTCCAGAGCAAACTAATTTATGCAGTAGCCGAATCGCTCGCTCACAGCTTTAACGCCAGTAGCTCACAAAGTAGAATTTTTGCTCACAAGACTCCACAGCTTAGAGGGAGCATTGGTTGTAATAGTGGGAGATCTCCAGGTGGCACCTGGAGGTTGGCAAACCTAGATGCTACTGCTGGCAAGAGTGTTCTTCCAAATCTCTCCTCCCTGCTGGACAACCTGTAGGAAGAGACAGGGTACTTAATTTTTCTACAACCAGCTACTTGTCCCCTGGATCTGACAGCCAAACCTCTTTACAGAGTTGTCTATATAAACTGGGGAACAAATAACCAAGGGAGAAAAAGTGGCAATAAGGAACAGGGAGAAGAAAAGCTGCCTCCCACAGCTATTTTTGTTTCTGCTGTAAGCTATAAATCTCCTTCTTGTGAGACTGCACCCCCCCCTAAATAAACAAATCAGAGACTAATATTACCTATAAAGGTAAAGGTAAAGGTTCCCTTGCTCGAAAGCCAGTCAAATCCGACTCTAGGGTTGCAGTGCTCATCTCCATTTCAAAGCCGAAGAGCCGGCGCTGTCCGAAGACGTTTCCGTGGTCATGTGGCCGGCAGGACTAAACACCAAGGCGCACGGAACGCTGTTCCCTTCCCACCAAAGTGGTACCTATTTATCTACTTGGAATTTCTTGCTTTCGAACGGCTAGTTTGGCAGGAGAATATTACCTATAGCTGTAGTATAATGTTTAGCTTTGCCTTTATTGGTCTGTTTGTGGAAGGTGTAGCAACAAAGAGTGGGAGACTCGTTCAGAAGACAATGGGAAGATGATAGGGAAGGGTAGGAAAGCACATTTTGCCTCTTTTCTATTAATCCCCAGCAATACAAGCTACTGACCCCAACTAGAGTGGCAAGGTCTCCCCTGGCCAAAGGCAGGGGATGGGGGGGTAGGGTTGCCAGACCCAGGTTTGGGAACTTCTGGAGATTGGGGGAGGACAGGGAACTGAGCGGGGTACAATGCTACAGAGTCCACCCTCCAAAGCATCTATTTTCTCCAGGGAAACTGATCTCTGTAGTCTGGAGATGAGCTGTAATTCTGGGGGATCCCCAGGTCCCACCTGGAGTCTGGCTTCGCTATCCCCAACTGCTGCACCAAAGACAACAGAAGGTGTGGGACAGCATGAAGGAGAGAAAGGTGAGCAAGGAAGTAGGATGGGAAGAGGATGGGAAGGGGGCAGCAGGGAACTGAGAGTGATCAAATCCAAATGACAGGGCAGCTAGACCTGAGAAATGGTAGTAGGGGATGGGGAGGGAAAGGCATTATGATGAGGAACGTGTAGATCTTCGAACAGGAATAGGTAGGGATGTATGATGAATAAGACAGACAGCAGGGGACATGTCGAGAGTTAACCTGCTGTGGAAATATGGGAGATTTCTTAGTTATTAAGACTTGATGATCTAGTGGTGTAGCACGGAGAAAGGGGCCTAAGCCCAAGCACAGACCACCAGATCAACAGAAGGAGAAGAACTTTATTGGCGCCGGTTCAGTCAGCGAAGCACGCTTTAAACAGACTGAACCCAGAGCAATGCAGGCTCCAGGCTTTTATACTGCAACAAGGTTACACGTCATCATTTACATCACCAGAGTGGAATTTTCCATTGACTAGGCTTACTTTTCCCGCCCAAACCAAACAAGCTCACTTCTGCCCCCTTATGACTGGAACATGAACAGCAACTATCCCCTTATATGGGCAAGGAATAATAAATGCCTACTTCATTCCCCCCTTTCGGTCCTTTCTCTGGGACAGAGAGAGAGACCGACCAATAACATGGCATAGCATTTATTCCTTGCCTGGAGAGTATACAGTAACTAACAGTACTTTTCTTCTTTAACCTGTGGAAGAATTTATGCATTAGTGTTCAACCTGTTCCTTTTAGCAGTAACCAAATATAAAAGTTTAACAGTATCATTGTGAGCTAACATTGCATTAACTGTTTTGGTAGCTACATTCTTAACCAAAGGTATCAAACAAGGGAGAAGTAACAAACCACCAAAGGCTAAAGCTATTAAGAACAATATACGTTTCCAATCTCCAAGTATGTTTCCGAACCAATCTTCAGTATCTATTCCTGTCCAGGTTTGGACTGGGACATGGGCTAAATTACGCATATGTTCTGTAATCTGTTCAATAGCTTTACCATTGTCATCAATCTGTAAACAACAATTTGAAAGGTTAAACTTTCCACAAACTCCTCCTTCAGTTGCTAATAAGAAATCTAAGGCAAGTCGGTTCTGGTAAACAGCAGTGCGAAGTTGTGTGTTGGTTTCGGCTAATACAGACAGAGCCAGGGAAGTTTCATTAGTTATGATTTCTAAAACCGCTTGTAGTCTAATTATTCGATTTAGCATATAAATGGGGGTTCTATAACCATATGTACCATCAGCTGCCCAGGTAGCTGGACCATATACTTGAATAATACGTTCTGGAGGCCATTCATCATCTTTCCAGTTACCTACAGCTAATCCCCGTATTTCTCGCTTTGAGCGTCCTAACTCATCATATACTGGGACTCCTAACCTTTCTCCGACAGTGAGGGGTAGGAGGAAAAAGCTAGGTTTTATAGTACCTAATATACAAGCACCATTCCATGTAAGGGGCAGGGTTGCATAGGCAGCTGAACCACATATCCAGTATAAGGAGTCTGGAGCTCTCCATTCTTTAGAAGTGCTACAGGGGTTGTCCCATAGGACTTGTAAACGACTCATATTAACATAAGGTGGGGCTTGGGTGACATTCGGATTAGCAAAATTAATATAGGCTTTAGGCTGGGTGCCATTACAGAACCATCCTTCTTCACAATCTAGGGCTCCCACTGAAATGTTAAAAGGAGCTCCCTGTCGTATAAAACAAGTATGACCAACTAAGGGATTTTTCAGGATCCATCTACTGGGGCGGTGGATATTATTCCAGGAAAGGTTGAAAGCATGGGAGATATTATTAAGTTCTACCTCTTTGGCCTCCCAGGGCCATTGTTCTCCCATATTGGTACCTCCACAGACATAACAATTCTTAACTGATAGTTCTCCTGCAATTCTTTCAGCAAGATCGATAAATAGATTCTTGGTCACTGGGGGGATTTCTATTACTTTCCCCATTTCTGACCAAAAGGTTGTGTGAATCTTCATTTCAGTGCTTTGGATTTTTGAACTAATAGTTTCTATGACAATGCGTCCGTATGGACTTTTTCGACCACCAATATCTATGCCAACCCCATACATCAGTTTCTTTCTTCCCTGGTTCTCGGATGCTCGGAAATGTAAGCACAAGGGAGTGCAGTGGTTATGGCTGCAAGGGGTTAGACTAGTTCCCTGGGATAACTTAAAGTACGGGTGGGCTTTCCCTCCTCCCACTATTCCACCTTGAGGTCCATCTGAGATATTACCATCATTAGAGACATACCAGACTTGTGCTTCAAGTTCATAAGTTGATGA
Organism: Gekko japonicus; assembly: GCF_001447785.1. Taxonomy (NCBI): domain Eukaryota; kingdom Metazoa; phylum Chordata; class Lepidosauria; order Squamata; family Gekkonidae; genus Gekko; species Gekko japonicus. The sequence goes on along the minus strand of NW_015170910.1, from coordinate 572,828 downwards.
CAGAAACATTTTCCCTTCTTTGGCATAGCTCTGCTCTTTAGCTAGCCCTCCACACGTTTGTCTAATTTCCCCTGCACTATACTTTCGACTTCGAGAGATGGCATGACATATGTCAAAACAGACTTGCATACTTTGACTAGACTGGGAAGTGACATTGGACGCTAAAAGGGAAGAGGTGAAAGTATCAGGACTTGTGTACCATCCACTAATATAAGCATAAACATTAATACGGGCCCGAGTCACATTGGACTGGGGTCGAAAGCACATAAATTTCCCTTGATTTACACAAACACTGTAACTTATGCCCTCATGAGAACATTGGGTAACTACAGACGAAATACAATCAAAGTCAGAATGATAAATGAGGGTTTGTGAGACTTGACCTTCACGAAAAGTGGAAGTAATGCAAGAGGTACAAGCAGGAAACCCCATAACTGGGATGCAGATCATAGAAGGTACAAAAACACAATTTAACAGAAGCATCCACATCTTGGGCCTGTGCGTCGACTAGTCAGCTTCCGGTGTGACTAGAGCAGGGCCTGATGCTCCAACGAAGGTCTGATTTTTCACCCGTGCGCAGGGAGACCGTTTCCGGTAGGTCTCAGCAGGGGTTCTGGAGTCAATCTTCAGCTGTGTCCTCTTGGGGCGTGGGCCCAAGAGAAGCAGAGCTTGCTGGATTACTGGGCACGACACGTCTAAGCTTCACAGTAGTAGGATTAGATCCTGGCTCAGCAGTCCATCTAGTATGGGCAAGCTTCAAATTCGTCCAGTGGATCCAGGGTTTCCTCTCAACGACCTTCACAGCTGTAGGGGAACTGAGTAAAACAGTGAAAGGTCCCTCCCACCTTGGCCCTAAGGGCTCTGGTCTCCAATTTTTAACCCATACTGAATCTCCAGGACTGACATGACACACAGAATCAAACAAGGGAACTGGGAGACAGGCAGAGTAATGTCTTTGGAGTTTCTCAACTTGTCGTCCAAGGGCTTGTAATTCTGCTGAGGTGATTAACTGATGAAACCCATAAGCATCGGTATGAACTCCCATGGTCAGTGGGGGAGGACGGCCAAACATTGCCTCATAAGGAGAAACTGAAGTTCGTTTGGAAGGGAGGCAGTGCAGTCGGAATAACACTAGAGGTAGAATCTTAGGCCATGGCTGTTCAGTCTCTTGGGTGAACTTCCGCAAGGAGGCTTTAAGAGTTCTATTAGCTCGTTCTACTGCTCCTGAACTCTGGGGACGATAGGCACAGTGTAATTTCCAGATGATTCCTAAGGCTTTGGCAACTTGCTGAGTTAATTCAGAGATGAAGGCTGGTCCATTATCAGAGGAAACCCAGGTAGGTAATCCGAATCTTGGAATTAGATCCCTTAACATGGCTCGGGCAACTTCTGAGGCCTTTTCAGTGGCAGTTGGAAACGCTTCTATCCATCCAGTATGCGTACAGACAAACACCAACAGGTAGTGATGACGACCAACTTTTGGCATCTCGGTGAAATCAACAACAAGCGAAGTCATTGGGGCTGGTCCTGGGGTATTGATTCCTGGAGGTCGTCGGGGACCTTCTCTAGGATTGTTTCGGGCACAGGTAACACACTGACGGCACACGAGGTCTGCTAATGCTGTCTTCCGTTCCAGATGAGCCCAGCGGTCTAAGGCTTTAACAAGACTGGAAGATCCATAATGGGTATTAGCATGAAGGGCTTTCATTATTTCATAGCCTAAGGAGGCTGGAATCCAAATTTTTCCTGTTGGCAAGATCCACCAACCTTCCTCATTCTTTTTTGCTGATTGCTGGTCACAGAGGTAGTCTTCATGTTTGGTGTAACGAGGCGTCCAAGCTGAGACTGGAGTGGGGAAGACAGGACAGGCTAAGACTGACGGACTAGGAACTAGAGTGCGGAGACAAAGTTTTCCTTCTGCTGCTTCCTTAGCTGCTTTATCAGCACGACCATTTCCTTCTGCAATTGGGTCAGACTTCCGTTGATGTCCTCGACAGTGGATTATTGCAATCTTAGTTGGCAGATTGATGGCTTCTAGCAGAAGACGAAGATTTGGCCCATATTTGATATCCTTTCCAGCGGCTGTAATAAATCCTCGGTGTTGCCACAGCATTCCATGTGCATGGGCTGCCTTGAAAGCAAACATTGAATCGGTGAATATATTTGCAGCTGCATTCTTGCTTAGATGTAGGGCAACTGTCAGGGCTATTATTTCTGCTAGTTGAGCAGATGTTCCAACGGGTAGAGATTCTGCTTGTATCACCTGATGGTCATCTACAACAGCATAGCCTGCTTTGCGACGTCCTTGAGGGTTGATGAAACTGCTACCATCACAGTACAATATTAAGTCTGGCTGCTGAAGGGGTTGGTCACGAAGGTCAAGACGAGATGCAAACAGCTGGTCAGTGGTTACTAGGCAATCATGCTCAACATCTTCACATGGTACTGGCAACAAGGTGGCTGGATTTATGTTGATGACAGGAGCTAGAGATACACCTGGGTTCTCGAGGAGAACTGCTTGGTACCTGGCCATACGTGAAACTGTCAGATATTTGTGACCACGAGCTTCTAAAATGGTCTTAACTCCGTGTGATACAAACACTGTGAGTGGGGCTCCCCAGGTGAATTTGTTTGCTGCTTCAATAAGTCTACAGCAGGCAGCAACAGCACGTAAGCAAGGGGGCAGACCGGCTTCTACAGCATCCAGGTTTTGGCTAAGGTAGGCCACAGGCCGATTGTGAGTCCCAAGTTTCTGGAGAAGGACACCTAAAGCAACACTTTGCTTCTCATCTACGCAAAGGGAAAAAGGTTTTTCTGGATCTGGCAGTCCTAAGGCAGGAGCCTCAATGAGCCGTTGTTTCAGGGTCCTAAAGGCAACATCTTGATCTGGGCCCCAGACAAAAGGTTCCTGTGTCCCCCCTTTGGTAGCTTCATATAAGGGTTTGGCCAAAAGAGCAAAGGAGGGAATCCATAACCGACAGTAGCTAGCTGCACCTAAGAAGCCTCGTAGCTCTTTGCGACTCTGGGGTAGAGGTATCTGGCACACAGTTTCTTTCCTTGCATTACTGAGAGACCGTTGATTCTTAGAGATTTCAAATCCTAGGAACTGGACTCGAGTTAAGCAGATCTGGGCCTTCTTGAATGAGACTTTATAGCCACAGGCATCAAGGAGACGGAGAAGGTTAAGGGTGCCCTGGGAACATCGATGAGGGTCAGGGGCACAAAGTAACAAGTCATCCACATATTGGATTAAGGTAAGGACCCCTTCTTGGGTGTCAAAGTTCTCTAAGTCTTTACCGAGGGCCTGTCCAAACAATGAAGGAGAATTTTTGTAGCCTTGGGGCAAACGAGTCCAAGTGTACTGACATGGGCTGGAGGCTCCAGGGGCTCTCCATTCGAAGGCAAAGATGTCTCTGGACTGGTGGTGAAGTCCAATACTGAAGAACGCATCTTTCAAATCCAAGACAGTAAACCATGCAGCCGTGGATGGAATCAGAGTCAGGATTGTATAGGGATTTGGCACTACAGGGTGGATAGCTTCTACTTGAGTATTCACTGCCCTCAGGTCTTGGACTGGGCGGTAATCAGGATTCTTGGGGTCTGGAGAAGGCTTAGGTACTGGAAGGATCGGAGTATTCCAGGCAGATTCACAGGGGATCAGGATGCCATCTTTCAGGAGTCTCTGAAAGTGTTTGGTTAACACTCTTCGGGCATCTTCACGAATAGGGTATTGACGCTCTCTCACTGGATTGGCAGTAGGTTTAAGGACCACAACTACAGGAGGTTGGTGTTTAGCAAAGCCTGGGGGATTATCTTCTGCCCATACAGTTGGCACTTCATTTCGGTAGTACAATTTATCCTGCACCTTTTCCTTGTCATAAAAAGCATCTTTATCAGTCTGATACTGGACTTCTTCAGGGTCACCATCAGGGTGTCTTCTAAATCCACATCCCATTAGGACCTCAGGAAGTCGCCACTCTTCTGTAGCATCAACCTCTAAATTACAACACACTAGTGAAGTTTGAGTCTCTGGAGGTAAGGACAGAAGTGCTGAGCCATCCGGAGTATCAAAGGTTATGGAGGCACGCATTTTAGATAAAAGATCTCTCCCAAGCAAATTAATCGGACAGCTGGGATTTAAGAGAAAACGGTGGGTGACCCGGTGACCTCCTAGAGAACAGGTTCTTGATTGGAGGTATGGGAGAGCAAGTTTCTTCCCTGCCATGCCTACAACTGTTAGGCTATCTTTAGTGGGCAGAGCAATGGGTGTCGTTACAATGGATACTTCAGCCCCCGTGTCTAACATGAAATCAACAGGATTTCCTTCAATATTTAAGCGGACCAAGGGCTCCCGAGGGCCACAATTGACAGAGCCCGGTCGCCCCTAATCATCATAGTTCATTCCGGCCATACCAACAAAGCCATCTTCCGACTTCCCTGCAGGGTAGGTGCGGCTGTACCGGCTTTCATTAACTTGCCCTCTTGGAAGGTGGTTAAAGCTCTGTCCTCTTCCTTGGCCTCTAGATCCTCCCCTCCCCCGGAGTCTGGACTGGCGGTTCGGACATTCGTTTTTCCAGTGGCCATCCGCTCTACAGTATGCACATTGGTCCCGGCCTAGGGTTCTAGGACCACGGGGCTCAAGGTTGGATGTTGGGGACGGGCGGTCATACTCATGGCCTTGGATCACTGCTGCTAAAATTGCTGCCTTTCGTCTATGCTTAGCTTCTTCTTCTTTCTTCTCTTCTTTATCTCTATTCACAAAAACCTTCTGGGCCACCTCAATTAATTGGGACACGTTCATCCCTTGGAACCCTTCTAACTTCTGTAATTTGCGTCTAATGTCAGGTGCAGCCTGGCTAACAAAAGATGCATTCACCATTGTACGGTTTGCTTCTTCCTCTGGGTCAAAAGGAGTGTAGAGGCGGTAAGCCTTGTACAGTCTTTCAAGGAAGGTATAGGGTGGCTCAGTTGGCTCTTGAATGACCTCCCTCAATTTAGCCATATTCATGGGCTTCTTTCCTGCTTCCTGGAGACCTAAGAGGATGGCAGTTCGGTATTCCTCTGATCTTCCTCTATCTGCATCTACATTGGGGTCCCAATTTGGGTCTATATCTGGGAAGCGGGCACGAACCCAGTCAGCTGCATTAGGCTGTTGGTCAGCAGGGACTCTGTTTTCAACAGTTTTCTTAGCAGCTGCCATGACTTTCCGCTTCTCTTCTGAAGTTAATAAAGCAGTAAGTAACTGGCTACAATCTCGCCAGGTAGGGGCATGTGTAGCCATAATTGTTGTAAACAGATCTGTCATGGGTCGGGGGTCTTCACTATATGGGGTCGTCTGTGTTCTCCAATTACAGAGATCGACAGTACTGAAAGGAGAATAGACCCATCTCATAATCCCATCCGCTCCTGCTGGAACTTGACGGAGAGGGCAGACTGTTGCTAAATTGCCAGTTTCCTGAGATTTGCCTACAGGCACTTTAAAAGGGTTCATTTCACTGAGTCCTGATGTAGGACTCCAATGAGTGGCGGGGCTCCAGGTCCCTGTTGTCGGATTTTTCTTAAGGACTGTCTTAGGTATGGGAGTGACAGGGGTCTCAGGTTCAGGAGCAGAGGCAGTAGCCAAACAGTCCACTAAGGATGGATAAATGGTGGAGACTGGCACTGAAGGGCTAAGCGCTTCACTGATTTGCAGTTCCTGAAGCTGCTCCTGGGCTGCAAGTTCTTGGGCGGCACGGGCCTGCGCAGTCTGTGATCTAGTCACTCTTGCTTCTGGGGGCGGAGTTGGAAGAGGAGGCGGTGGCAATGGCCCAGCAGAGTATGGTGGGGGCCAATCATCCTCCGGTGGCGGGCAAGTCACTTGGGGGCCTTGGGGCCTGCTTTCTGGGGTATTCAGGGTTGGACAAATTGCTGGCATAGTTCCTGGTGTTGGGCAAACTATAGGCTGGTTGGCTGCTGGGGCAGAGCCCTGTCGGGTTTTAAATCGCTTGGCCTTGGAAGGATTTTTCCTCACATATTCATACCAGCAGTAGACATAATGGAGCTGCTGATCGGAATGGTCCTCTTGGGGATCCGTAGCTGCCAGATAGACTCTGTGTAGCAGAGAGAGATCCATGGAGCCCTCTGGTGGCCATCCCACTGTAAACGCAGGCCAGTTTACCTCACAAAATGTCTGCAGACAGACTGGATTTAAAACTACGCCATGAGTGGCTGTGCCAAAAATTTCTTCAAAGTGCTTGAGCATAAACTGAAGAGGGGTTTTGGGCTTTGCCTGACTCCCTCCCATTTTGAACAGACAAAAGACAGACAGCTGGGTATACAGAGGGTGGGGTAAACAGGGAGAGTGGTAAGGGGTCCACTGCTCCTAGACACATAAAAGGGAGACCTTAACCACAAATGCTTCCACCTGTACCCGACTCAGATGCGATCTCTCGACTGAGAAATGCGAGCTTGAGGTGACCACAATTCAATTTGACTTTCTCCTATTACGGGAGTCCGCCTTTTCACACTCACACACCATGCATTCACTTCAACACAGATCCCACCCTGATCATAGGAAAGCCAAGGCTTTCCTAGCCTGCCTGACAGAAACTGACCCGATAGGAAGGTGATCAGGCTTCCTCTTCCCTTCAACTGAAGGGGACCGATACCGATTAATACTGACCTGACTCTGACCAGACTGGACTCCGGAGTCTTCCCCTGATGTTCTCCTCCTGGCTGAGTTCACTGAGCAAGCGACTTTGGTGAGAACCAGCCCTGGAGAGGAGTGAATGATCGGCTTTTCGAAATCGAAAATGGCGCCTTTGCCGCCAAACAGTCCTCAGTCAGTGCGGTTCTCTTCAAAATCGTGGCTCAGGAGGGCCCCAACAACCCGGCCTTGGTTGGGTGCTCCCCCCTTTCCCGGTCAGGGAACCAGAAATGTAGCACGGAGAAAGGGGCCTAAGCCCAAGCACAGACCACCAGATCAACAGAAGGAGAAGAACTTTATTGGCGCCGGTTCAGTCAGCGAAGCACGCTTTAAACAGACTGAACCCAGAGCAATGCAGGCTCCAGGCTTTTATACTGCAACAAGGTTACACGTCATCATTTACATCACCAGAGTGGAATTTTCCATTGACTAGGCTTACTTTTCCCGCCCAAACCAAACAAGCTCACTTCTGCCCCCTTATGACTGGAACATGAACAGCAACTATCCCCTTATATGGGCAAGGAATAATAAATGCCTACTTCAGTGGAAGATCTGAACCAGATATGTATCAACTCTAGCACTGAAAACACATATCCATTGTACAACACAGGCAGGTTGAAATGTGACTGACAAACCATGCAGGAGGGATGATTTGTAATAGCGTCAGAAACCTGGTGCCAGTTTTAAGGTATGCAGCTACCTGGAGGGGGGGGCAGGGAGCAATTGCTAGGATCCAGGAAGTTGCCTTTTGGAGAGCCAACTCCCTATAAGTGGCCTAGCAAGAGAAAGCTAGAAACAGAAAGTGTGTGGGTTGCAAGTCAGATGTCTTAATAAAGTTGTTTTGCTGCTCCAATCTGTCCTAGGATAGATCCTCTCAAACAGAGGACAATACACAAGCAGATTTAAAGCTGCTTCTGTGTTATACGTACAAAACACAGCAACAGCAGAAGGCCTAAAAAGGCCATTAAGTGACACATGTGCATTCAGTTTAAGACAGCAGTTGGGCAGGAGTGGATTGGGATGTTAAAAACATTTGACTGTAACTTCCTTACACAGGCTGCCTTCCAAGCAGCCATGACTGCACTGTTCAGCCTTCTGTTTCTGATATCCAAAACGAGTCTCTGTTTGATCACACCATCCGAGACGGCATTATTTGCCTAGCAGGTTATGCAAAAAAAAATCATATCACACCTGCACTGTTTTTTTTAAAAAAGATATACAACTCTCGAAAGCAAGTAAAGGTTTGGAGACCACTTATTTCTACCACCTCATGTCCTCTTTTTAAAAATAAAATTCAGGCTACATACTTAATGTGCAGCAGTGCGCTATTACTATTATGTAAACACTTCAAAAGATACCTGGATTCCTGGTGCAGCAATCATAGCGCACCATCTCATATTTTTATACAGCTATCACAAAGGGCCGACCTTTATCTGAGCCTCTAGCTCTCATATCACCTGCATTTCAGGGCCATTTTTATTACTTGTACACAAATAGAGATTAAGATCAGGCTGCCATTGTACTAACATGATGGAGCTGAAATAGACAGAAGTAGTATGTCTGTCTAGAAGTTACAGGTGTGAAAGATAAACGCCCAGAACTCTGGTGGAGGGCAGGCTGGCAGCGGTAGTAGAGATAACTAGCCCCACAAACGGAAGGTTGCAGCCGTTATAGGATAATAAACATTAAATAATTTCTTGTAATAAAAATTGCAGAGTTATCAGCTTCTGTAACACTGATATAAATCACATATTATTTTCCTTCCCAAAGTAAAGGAATTACAATTCCCTTCACCAGCATCCATCTTCTACAACATTCATCCTCTATATCAAAATCAGAGGTCCAAAATGCCTAAGATGCAAGCCTGTAGCTATGGTGGGGCTTTTGAGGCTCTGCCCCCGTTCTTAAAGGTACAGCCCCACAACAATTTATCCTGTAAATGCTTTTTTTAATCATTTAAAGTGTTTTTAAAAGGCCTGAGCTCCTAAGCAGAGTAGGGTGCTGTAGCTGACTAATTCCTGCACTGAGCAAGGGGGTTGGAGTAGGTGACCTCTAGGATCCCTTCTAACTTTGTGTCAAGAAACTGATCTCCTTTAAGAGAGTTTTTCTGCTTAAGTGTTAGCTTCTTGACTATAGAAGTCATCACCCCCACCTGCAAACTTGTTATCAGGATTGTTGCTTAGGCTGGCAGAAGTGATTAATTTGCAGCAGCTGAGAACTAAAGTGGTTGCCAGCTTTCGATTTAGAGATCTATCCTGGTAACAGCTTTCTACTGGCTAAATGGCTTTTCTTTCTGCTCTGAGAACTTCTGCCCCACCAGAAAAAACATGCCCTACAAGCCAAAAGATCCTGGCTACAGGCAACTAAGATGTTCTCTTGAAGCAATGTTCTCTTGGGCCATACTACAGTACTAGTGGCATGTCCAGGGCAAAGGGTGACTTGTCAAGCAGTTTGTTAGGGTTGCTCAGATGATTGAAATGCAACGACAATGCAGGGTAGTGACGTCAGAGGAGAGTTTGCAATGTTTTAGCAGGGAATAATTTTTAAAACGGTTTATAAAACCTATAATTTCTAAGGTGGCCTGGTCATCTCGATACTCCAAATATTATGACTTTAGGCCTGTTAAAAATCGCATCTGGCAGTGTAAAACTGCAGTAAATGACATCACTTGTTTATCCAGCCTTAGCAGAACAAGTCTGACTTTTCACCTCCAGGTGAATTATAGTTTCCAAATTCCTCAACCTATGTCAAATGCAGCAACCTATGTCAAATGCAGCATCCACTTTATATCAAACATGAAGGAGATATACAAGGAGACGCACTTTTTATATCTTTATGCCAACCTGCGAAACATATATTTTCACTGTGCACCCCCCAGTACATTTTTTGATCTGCACGCATGGGAAAAACACCCATCATCAATAGGTATATAATAATGTTTGAAAAGAATATAGGTGGCTCAGTGGTTAAGATGCTGAACTGCAGACCGGAAGGTCGGTAGTTCAGCAATTTGAGACCCGAGTGCCGCAGGACGGAGTGAGCTCCCGTCTCCGGCCCCAGCTCCTGCCAACCTAGCAGTTCGAAAGCAAGGAATTGCAAGTAGATAAATAGGTACCGCTTCGGTGGGAAGGTAAAAGCGTTCCGTGCGCCTCAGCATCTAGTCTTGCTGGCCACATGACCACGGAAACATCTTCAGACAGCGCTGGCTCTTTGGCTTTGAAACGGAGATGAACACCGCATCCCTAGAGCCGGATTCGACTGGCTTTCGAGCAAGGGAGACCTTTACCTTTACCTAAGCCCCTCTTTTCCTCCTCAATGGAGACCCAAAGCAGCTTACAACATTGTCCTTCCCTTTTCCATTTTATCCTTACAAGAACAACCTTGTGAGGTGGGTTCGGCTGAGACGTAGGGTTGCCAGCTCTGGGTTGGGAAATAGCTGGAGCTTTGGGGGGGGTGCAGCCTGGAGAGGGCAGGATCTGGGGAGGGGAGGGACCTCAGCATGGTACAATGCCATAGAGTTCACTCTCCAAAGCAGACATTTCCTCCAGCAGAAATTATCTCTGGAGATCAGTTGTAAAAGCAGGCGGTATCCAGGCCCCACCTGGAGGCTGGCAACATTAAGAATGAACATCCACAGCAGAGTGAGGATTTGAACCTGGATCCCTCAGATCCTAGTGTAACACTCCACCGCTGACCATACAGATACTCATATAAGTTTGAGGTCTTAAAAGCCCTTTGTCCATAAAAGACATATCCTTCTATCATTCATTTCCCTGGCTCTTGCAAATCATAATAGATATTAATGCTACTTTAAATAAGTATTCAGCTCCTTATTCAATTTTAAATTATAGATTTGATCCAGTGGCATAAAAATTACTCCATTGTCTCTTTTACCCTAAGAAAATCAGACAAGTTCTCTTTTTAAAAATATTAAGGTACTGCATCTCATTAAACAATGCTTAAAGCTATGCACCGGTTTTCTTTGCTTTTTTTAAAAAAAAATCGACTTCAGCTAGAGCCAGAATTGCCAAAGAGGAGAATATTTCTGCTCTGCCTTTTAATAGTTAAAAAACAAAGTTGCTAATATTGAGAACATTTTCCTAAAATAATTCTTTTACCTCCAACCATTTTCACAGTGTTTGTTTGAATAAACGACAACTTGACCATTTCTATTAAAATGTAGGTCGAAAGGCATTGTAGCATATTAGTGTATCTGCCAGTCGAGTAAGAAACCTCCTACACACCAAAGACATTATGAAACCTGGCCCCAGCCCCAAAACTATCTCCACAGCATTCTCATTTCCACACTGGAACAGAGGTCCGCACTCATGTGTCTATTTGCTGTAGATACCAGGCTTTGGAATACATTTACTGAAAACACAAGCACTACAAGAGGTAATTCCATTCTATTTGGCATAGTAGATGGTGGCGAATGGCCTCTTAAATCCTGAATAAAATAATTATAATTTCGATACTGAAATCACTGCATTACCAACAGTCCCCTCGCCAGTTTCAATCTCAAGTGTGTGTGGGGAGGGAGTATAAGAATGGGACTGTGTCTACTGGTCCCACGCCCTACACAGGGAAGATACACTCAGTAGGACTTCTGCAACAGCCCACTTGTGTATAAGAGGTACAGTCTGCTGCATATGTGATCAGGGACTCTGCAAAAAAGCAGCCAGGGAAGGAGAAAGGGTCAACAGGTATGATCCCACCCCACACCCAGTATTATGTTCACTGTAGCATGTACAGGCTGAGATTTAGAAGTTAGTGCAAGAACTGTTTCAGGAAAAAACTTTGATTAGTTTGCTCTGTGGACCAGAGTCACGACAGGCAGCTGTACATGTCCTGTTGGTCTATTCTATTGTTTACATTTGGGTTCTAAAAATCTCCTGGTGGTCCCTGGGCCCGAGATAGATCCGGCTGTCCTCGACCAGGGAAAGGGCCTTTTTGGCCCTGGCCCCCGCCTGGTGGAACTCTCTGCCAGAGAACATCTGTGCCCTGCAAGATGTATTGCCTCTCTGCAGGGCCTGTAAGGCAGAGACGTTCTGGCAGGCTTTGGGTTGAGGATGGCAACAGGACATCCTATGTCCTGGTGCTCTCAGGTTTCCCGCCTCCCCTTACCTGCCCCCTTGGAGGCTTTGGGTCATTTTATTCTCTATTTAGGGTTGCCTTTAGCTGCAGCGGGGGAGTCCCGGCCCCTCTCCGGGACTTCTTTGGCGTGCGCGCAAATGACATCACTCAGAAGTGATGTCATCGTGTTGGGCACGTTGGGGGTGGGACCACTATCATTCGAGGGGAAACCATAGAGTTTTCCCTTGAATGATAGAGCATCCCCCTCCCCAATCCAGACCAGCGTCCCCCCATCGAGCAGGCAAAACCTCCCCCGGGGACTCGGCAACCCTATCTCTATTTAAATTATTCACCACCTTGGAATCAGTGTTCCCTCTAAGATGAGTTAGTGTGAGCTAGCTCACAGTTTTTTAGCCTCCAGCTCAGACATTTTTGTCCTACCTCAGGAAGGACGCCTCCAGAGCAAACTAATTTATGCAGTAGCCAAACCGCTCGCTCACAGCTTTAACGCCAGTAGCTCACAGAGTAGAATTGTTGCTCACAAGACTCCACAGCTTAGAGGAAGCAATGCTTGGAATTGCTTTTTACTTATGACTCTGCGTTGTGTTTCAATGCTGGTTTAATTTAACTTGGACTGTGTGTGTTTTCATTCTGTGGTAAGCCACCCTGAGCCCTGCTTGCAGGAAAGGGCGGCCTAAAAGTCAAATAAATAAATAAATGTTGAGTCCACAGATATTTTTGCAAGGCCCCCCTCTGTTTCCAGGAGGGAAGGCAGGACCTGGATCTAATATTTCAAACAAACCAATGCATACGTGTGCTTATTTTGGCACATCTGAAATCATACTACACTTCCGATATTAGGCTCTTGGCTTGCTATTAGGAAAACAGACGAGCCAGTAGGGTGCAGTAGGGAAAACGTCAGACTAGGATCTGGGAGCCTCCAGTTCTGTATCCCCGCTCTGCCATGGAAGCTTGCTGGGTTATCTACAAGGTCTCAGCCTAATCTACCCCACAGGTTTGTTGTGATGATAGAATGGAGGACAGGAGAACAATGTGGGCTGCTTTGAGTACCCACTGGGGAGAATGGCAGGGTACATACCAAGTAAATAAATAAACCTTCCCACACATGAAACAGAGCAGAATATAAATCTAATGCATAAATAACCTCTCTCTCCTCTCCCTCAGAGCGAAAGAGAAAGAACTGATCTGATATCATAGCGAGTCCCTGTCATTTGATACAGGATCTTTTGCTACCTACTCACAGGTGAGCAAACATCTTTCCCCTGAATCACATTAAAACAGAAAGATTCCCTTTCATCCACCTATTCTGCAAGCAGCCCTACTGAGCCTACAACAATGCTCTGCTTCTCAGTTCCCCTCCATTTTTGTATTTTAATTAAAGCTCTCTGCAGGAGCCAAGACTGCAACCTGTTTGCGTCCCTCAGATGCAAAGCTTGCTTGCCCCTGCCGGATAAGATTTTCCAAGAAGGTAGACATGAACCTATCTGTCAGCTCTTCAGGGGAGGAACTACGATGGCTGAATGGCCTTGTGGAGTTTTCCTTCAGTGGTTTGGTGCTGCAGTATAACACTGCTAACCTGCCAAGAGTTAGGACTGAACTTTTGCATTCTGCGGCTACAGGTGGTGTAAAGTGCCTTCAAGTCGTTTTCAAGGAAAAGGATGTTCAGAGGTTTGCTGCCTCTGTGTGGTGATCCCGGACTTCCTAGGTGGTCTCCCATCCAAGCCAGAGGCCTCCTAAGAACACTTTCCTGGGATAAAGCCCAGTAATAGCCCCGGTCACACAGGCCAGATATCGCTGGGGGGGGGGAGGCGTGGCTAATTGCCCCGGCACAGTTTGATGCGCGATTACGCGATCACACGCGCCGGCGGCACACCACAGGTCCTTCCCTCGGCGCCAGCGGGTAAACTAGGGACCAGAGGGGAATGCCGCGCTCCGGCACGATCACACCACGGGCGTCTGGAGGCAGCCCGTGGCAAACGTTTACTAGTACCTTGGAGGTACTAGTTTTTTAAGGTGCATTGTCGGCGGTAAGCCACCAGTGCGCTCCACTTCCCAGATGTTGGGGTGTGATCGCGCCCGGATAATCTGCCCACCATCCTTGCCTCGCCCGCGGCAACTTCGCTGTGTGACCGGGGCCTAAATAGACCTGAGCAAGATACCAAGTAAGGCCGCTTAGGCTTGTTTTCTGTACCATCTGTACAGTAAATGTTTCGTTATCAATACACAGCGGTTTTATTATTTTTAAAGAAGAATGTTAAAGCTAGGTGGCACTTCCTAAATAAATAACACTACTAAAAACTTTGGTTCTGTGCGATCAGACATGGTTCTGAATTAAAAATACACACATTCATTTACTTCACATTTTTTGTCAGATAGTTAAGAACATAAGAACATAAGAGGAGCCAATGTTGGATCAGACCAAAGGCCCATCCAGTCCCACACTCTGTCACACAGTGGCCAAAAATACCAGGTGCTATCAGGAGGTCCAGCAGTGGGGCCAGGACACTAGAAGCCCTCCCACTGTTGCCCCCTCACCCCCAAGCACCAAGAATACAGAGCATCACTACCCCAGACATAAGAACATAAGAGAAGCCAATGTTGGATCAGGCCAATGGCCCATCCAGTCCCACACTCTGTCACACAGTGGCCAAAAATATCAGGTGCCATCAGGAGGTCCAGCAGTGGGGCCAGGACACTAGAAGCCCTCCCACTGTTGCCCCCTCACCCCCAAGCACCAAGAATACAGAGCATCACTACCCCAGACATAAGAACATAAGAGAAGCCAATGTTGGATCAGGCCAATGGCCCATCCAGTCCCACACTCTGTCACACAGTGGCCAAAAATACCAGGTGCCATCAAGAGGTCCAGCAGTGGGGCCAGGACACTAGAAGCCCTCCCACTGTTGCCCTCTCACCCCCAAGCACCAAGAATACAGAGCATCACTACCCCAGACATAAGAACATAAGAGAAGCCAATGTTGGAGCAGGCCAATAGCCCATCCAGTCCCACACTCTGTCACACAGTGGCCAAAAATACCAAGTGCCATCAGGAGGTCCACCAGTGGGGCCAGGACACTAGAAGCCCTCCCACTGTTGGCCCCCCCAAGCACCAAGAAGACAGAGCATCACTTGCCCCAGAGTCCCTAGCTATACCTTGTGGCTAATAGCCACCGATGGACCTCTGCTACATATGCTTATCTAATTCTCTCTTGAAGCCGTCCGTGCTTGTAGCTGCCACCACCTCCTGTGGGAGTGAATTCCATGTGTTCATCGCTCTTTGGGTGAAGAAGGACTTCCTTTTATCTGTTCTAACCCGACCGTTCAGCAATTTCATTGAGTGCCCGCGAGTTCTTGTATTGTGAGAAAGGGAGAAAAGTACCTCTTTCTCGACCTGCTCTACCGCATGCATAATCTTATAAACCTCAATCATGTCACCCCTCAGCCATTGTTTCTCCAAGCTAAAGAGCCCCAAGCGCTTTAGCCTTTCTTCGTAGGAAAATGTTCCAACCCTTTTATCATTCTTGTTGCTCTTTTCTGCACTTTTTCCACAGCTATATCCTTTTTAAGGTGTGGTGACCAGAACTGTACGCAGTATTCCAAATGAGGTCGCACCATTGATTTATATAGCAGCATTATGATATTGGCTGATCTGTTCTCAACCCCCTTCCTAATAATCCCCAGTAATTTGATTAAGCTAAGTGCCACCCTAAGCATTGAAGTCAATGGGCATAACGCTGCTTAGGATAAAATCTGTAAGAAAATGCTACGATTTTAAAATGAGTAGTGGGGACAGGAGAAGAACAACTCACTAAACACACTGGAGAACTCTTATCCACATCAATTAACCCCAGTTGCGAGATTCAAAGCGCCAACTCAAGAATCAAAAGGCAGTGCAAGTGCCTGATTTATACCATATCCTTGGGGGGTTTAGTACTAAAGTGAGGATAACCAACCCCGTGTGATCCCTGGAAACACTGCAGTCAAAACCTGCACAAAGGACCTCCTGTTAACGCATAGCATTTGACACATTTGACCATTTCGAAAGCCACATTTTGTTTACCAGCTACCATCTATTAGCTTGAACTCAGTGTCTTGTGCATTTAACAGAATCTCAATTAAATGCTCCATCTTTCAAGTCCTTCAGTGACCAGGGCAGGCAGGGTAGAACATAGATGGCCGTAAGTGAATAAAGACAGAAGTAAACAGACAAGATGGAACTCAGAAGAAAGAAATGGGTTCAGGAAGGGTCAATGTACAACCAGGCAAGGAGCAGCGGAAAGCATAAACAGGCTTGAAGCACTGCCAGGGATCTCTATATAGAGCTGTTTCTCTTAGCCAGTGGATTCTTCGTGCATTCTTTTATAGGGCCCTATTGGGAAGTTGGGGCTAGGGAGCCTGCCTCCCAAGGTGGAACAAGGATGAGGCGTGATCCCCAGTCATCAGAAGGAGGGGGGGAAAGGTTGCTATTCCACCTGTATATCTTTAACCAAGAAGGAACGTTGGAGGCAATGTCATGATTCCAGAAGTCATAAAAGATGGAGAGAGTTATGTGTGCATTTTGGGGTGAAGGGGGGGAGAAACAGTTTGCACAAATTTTGTTCTCCGGCATGAATCTCAATAACCACTACAGTATGCCAGCTCTCACTTGCAAAGTTTAAAAGAGAAAAAAACTGCACAATTATAGAAGCTGAATACAATGAAGAAATCAAGAACAGAGTTCCAGATTTTGGATGTCTAATACCAACTGTTGAAAATGGGTACTTACAACATATCCTTGTATGATTTTATGCTCACAGCTACTCTTTAAGTACGCATTCTCAACAGCTGGTATTAGACAAGATATCCAAAAATTTGGAACTCTGTTCTTGATTTCATCATTTTATTCAGCTTTTATAATTGTGCTTTTTTCCCCCTTTTAAACTTTGCAAATTGACTTCAGGTGATTTTTTTTTCCCTTCAGAAAGTTGGAGGAGACGTTTTAAAAGCTCATCATCCTGATAAAAACTATTTCACTACTAGAAGTTACTTTATTATTTAACTTATACCCTGCTCTTTCTCCAAAAAGCTTAGGGCAGCATACATGATCCCCCTTTCCAATTTTATCCTCAGAACTGCCCTGCAAGATAAGAACGTGAGCCTTGTAGCAGAACAGGGCTTTGAACCCAGGCAAATATGGGACACATGAAACCGCCTTACACTGAATCGGCCCATCAGAGTGGTTATTGTCTACTCAGACCAAAAGCAGCTTTCCAGGGGTCTCAGGTTAGAGGTCTTTCATGTCACCTGCTACCTGATCCTTGTGTCTGGAACTGCTGCAGACTGAACCCAGGATCTTCTACATGCCAAGCAGATGCCGTGGCCCCTCCCCTCAATCTCTTGCTCACAATCAACGTTCTAGTTACTATCCCACACTGGTTCCAGACTTACAGCAAGGTAGAGTTTGCCTTTCATTTAAGCTCTACAATCTCCATTTTAAAGGATCTCTGGTACTAGACGTTGGGAAAGACCTTTCTGTGCCTGAAACCCTGGAGAGCCAATCTCATTTAGAGTTTAAAAAATGCAAACTGGACAGACCTAGCGCTGACTTTGTACCTGACGCCCATAGACCCCTTTATGGAGCCAATTAACTTGTTACACTAGAAGCTTACAGACAGATGCTGTCCCATACTATCATAAACAGGGTTATTTTATTTATTTCTTTTACCTGTCCCTTCCTTCACAGAGCTCCAGGAAGCACACATTGATGACACATTGATGACAATGGGCTTAAAAACATGTAACTCTACTTAGGATGGCACATTTAGTGTGTACCCACTGTAATGTTTGAAGCAGCTACACATGTCTCTTCACTGTACGTGGAACAAAGCAGGAACAATGTATGGAGCCATAGTTGGTCCACAGCAAACCTAGGAGGAGGAGGAGATTTATACCCCACCCTTCACTACCCAAGAGAGTCTCAGAGCAGCTTGCAATCGCCTTCCCTTCTCTCTTCCCACAACAGACACCCGGTGAGTTAGGTGGGGCTGAGAGAGCTCTGAGAGAAATGTGACTGACCCAAGGTCACCCAGCTGGCTTTATGTGGAGGAGTGGGGAATCAAACCTGGTTCTCCAGATTAGAGTCTGCTGCTCTTAACCACTGCACCAAACTGAAGAAAGGGAAACATGGAGTAAGATACTCATACTCATACTCATAAAAAGGGTTCGGGGAGAGATTCTAAAACATCTACAGAGATAGGTCGTTGAGAGCCAGTTTGGTGTCATGGTTAGGAACGTGGACTCTAATCTGGGAGAGCTGGGTTTGATTCCCCACTCCTCCACATGCAGCTGCTGGTATGACCTTGGGTCAGTCGTAAGTTCTTTCAGAGCTGCTCTCTCAAGGGCAGTTCTCGGGAGAGCTCTCTCAGCCCCAGCTACCTCACAGGGTGTTTGTTGTGGGGAAGGGAAGGGAAGAGAAAGGGATTGTAAGCCACTCTGAGACTCCTTCAGGCAGTGAAGGGTTGGGGTATAAATCCAATCACTTCACTTCTTCACTTCTACCTTTGTATAGACTCCTGAGCCATAGAAGTCTTTCCCAACAAGCTGGGTGGGCTGTATGTTCCCTTGCAAAGGACCCTCATTGATTCACACTGGATTAATGGCCTGGTGATATCCCCCATCACAGTTTACGATGGGAGAAGCCCAGGCAGAGCCTCTGTCTTGTTCTAGTATTTTAAAATATATGGGTTTAGGAAACGGACATAGCTATTCGTCTTCTAATGCCTAAGTTGAACAGGTACCCAATTCACAGATGCTAACATGCAGCGACAGGCTGCATACAAAGAAGCATTTCTGCCTTTTTGCCAATGGAATAAATGATTGGTGTTGAGTCAGTGGGAGCAAAAGGTTAAGGAAGAAAGCTTGAGAAAACACTTCTGGTATAGCTGAAATACCATCCTTGAGTGGAGAGCTACAACTTCAGTGTTATATCTGTTTTGTGCTGTACATGTTGAGGCAGGGGAGACTTCCGAGTGCTAATAGTCAAGAGACACGTTTCACATGAAGACACCTATTTATTGTTTTTTTTGTTTTGTTTTGTTTTTAATGTTTATTGAGTTTAAGCATAGTACAACACATAAACAGGAACTGCCTCCACAAATATAAACCTGTACATATATAGATCAGAATTGCAATACAAGGCATACACCAGCATTGACATTCAATCTCAAGCCCTACGCGATAACTATTTCTCTATGAGGCTACACCTATCCTAGCATCAAGAGACTAAATAGAGAGAATAATAATCCATCCCCAAATTTGTAATAGGGGTATACCCCTCCCTATTTGTTGTTGTTGTTCAGTCGCACAGTCGAGTCCGACTCTTCGCGACCCCATGGACCAGCTCCCGCCAGGCCCTCCTGTCTTCCGCCGTCCTCTGAAGTTGGCTCAGTTTCATGTTCGTTGCATCTATGACACTGTCTAACCATCTCATCCTTTGCCGTCCACGTCTTCTGTAACCTTCAATCTTCCCCCTCCCTATATGCCTTACCTACCCATGTCGGAGGCGACAGACTGTCATTCCTGGTGTGTTTGTTCTGATAGTTTATCAAACATGAAATAATCCCATACCTTAAGGAGCCACTGGTGCACTGTTGGCACTGCATGAGGTTTCCAGTGCCTTGCCAGAACACTCTTTGCTGCTGAAAATAAGGGGGAGATCAAGTCTCTGTCCTGCCCTATTTATTGTTTGTGACAGAGCACTCCTTCTCCCACCTGTTTCAAAAATCCCTTCCTTACGTCAGCTGACCAAAAACTACAGGTGACTAACTTCCTGTTTGACCAGATTGCAGCCAGGACCCAAAGAGCAGGCAGAACAATTCCACGTCCCCACATGGAAAGACTTGGGTCTTTCTCAGCAGCAGCTACTACCGCTACTCTGTTTGGTGATGAAAATGAGTGGCATTCCAAAAGCAGCTTCTGACACGGCACAGGTGTCTGAGGTTCAAAAAAAACCCGAAATCCAAAATAGCTCTTTGGGTCCTAAATTCTGGGCTGTTCCACACAGCGATACTTTCCTTCATAAGCCCTGCTGTTGCTGCAGCTCCCAATGCTGCACGATGGCAGCGGGAATTTCGGAGGGCAGGTTTCCCCCATATCTTTAAGAACATAAGAACACAAGAGAAGCCAATGTTGGATCAGGCCAATGGCCCATCCAGTCCAACACTCTGTCTCACAGTGGCCCAAAATACCAGGTGCCATCAGGAGATCCAGCAGTGGGGCCAGGACACTAGGAGCCCTCCCACTGTTCCCCCCCCCCTCAAAGCACCAAGAATACAGAGCATCCCTTGCCCCAACCTGAGAGTTTCTAATATCTTCCCCAGCTCAGTCCTCACAGTGGTCATTTCCTCCATTTCCACCAGGGGGCTTTTTAAATTACCCCCTGCCTCATATTTGATATCGTGATACACCATTCCATCTACTTTGCTATGTCAATTTACAGGGGTTTTTTTTTATAAAAGTCCCCCAGTAGTGGGAGGGATAGCCACCAGAGGGACTGGGAAATGGAAATGGCCGCTTTCTGAATGGGATTGGGAAAATCCAGACTACCCTGCCCACAGGGCAGCCATTCAGGCTTTAATGGTTTCAGTCACACCGGCGGGAAAAACCACGTCGGAAGTGTGGCTTCTTAGAGCCGCACCAAAGGAAAGCGCGGCATTGGGATCAGACGCTTCCCCCGAGCTGCCGCGCATATTCTGTCCAGCACGATCACATGGCCGGGGGAAGCGAGGCAAAGACGGGTGAGCCGAGGCTGCTGGAGTATTCGTGTGCATGCGCAGTCCGGCAGTCGCGCATGCGCAGTGCGGCAGTCCCTCGAATAACATGGGCTGCCGGCGCGTCCGCGATCCCACGCCCGGCCTTGTTGTGGATCTTCCGGTAGGCACTACCTTTTCCCTAGTACCTTTTTGATCTGCGTTTTCGGCTGGAAGGGACGGGTTGGGGGCAGGTGCACAACGCTTGCCAGATGTTTATTTATTTATTGGATTTATATCCCGCCCTCCCTGAAGGCTCAGGGCGGCTAACAAAGAGGCATCTGATTCCGCCCGTCTGATGCGCCCTCAACCCATTCGCTTCGCAGGGCAAATCCTCCCGTGTGACCGGGGCCAATGAGTCCTTTCCCAGTGTTTTGTAGCAAACTGGGTTTGGGGAACATCAGAGGAATGACCAAGGAAAACTCAAGAGGTACACAGACACACCGTGGTACTGTGTGGAAGCAAAGGGGGGGGAGAACCCACTTCCAACAACATCAAACTTGGGGCAAATAACGGGTGTGGGAAAGGTCTTCATCTGGATGCTAGCAGTCTATGCATGTGTACAAGCAGGGGAAAGAGGAAAAACGGTATAACCACCCTAAAGGTTCAGAGTCAGTGGCTCAGTCCCCTAAAGTCATCCTCAAAGTGAAAGAAAAAGATTGGTGGACCAGAGTGTGGGAAAATGGTACTGAAATCACACCCTATTTCAGTTGCTTCCCTCTCTGGGAGTGGAGCCTGTTGTGCCCATAATAATGAAAAGCATCACTATAAGGCTAAATGTATTAATCCCAATATTATTAGTAAATCAGCAATGACTTTTTTCATTCAACGGCCGGGAAACCCAGAGCAAAAAAAATGGCACGAAAACTCTGAATTATTGTCACATTTCCATTATGTTCTGTTTCACATTGCAAATTGCCTGGGGAAAAAAAAATTAGTTGACCATCTATAATGTATGGCTTAGTATTACCGAACAGTTTTCACTGTCTTTGGTGTATAAAATATGTGGCCTGAAAACCTATTTTCATCTGGTTTATTGTGAATTAAGTTAATAGCATCTCTCGTACGTGCTTTGCTAATTCCAAGAATATGCTACCTAAGTCATCTATTAAGAACTCTTTTAATGTGTCATACTACTTGTGAATGGATTCCTTTCCCCACTGGCTCCAGACTTATTCTGAGCAAATACAGCAAACTAGAGAGCCACAGAGGGAGCAATTCTAAGAAGGTCTATGCAGAAGTTATTCCCATTTTATTCCACAACACCTTCTCCGAGTAAAGTGTTCACAGAATTGCCGCACAACGTATTTCCTCTTACAGAACCACAATAGATATTCTTCATCTTCAAGATAAGATTCTGTACAAATGAAACTCTTGAGATACAGACTTGCAGTAAGATTTCGAAAAAAGTTGCAGACGCTGACCAACTCACAATTGATACTTCTAGGATTCTAAGTTAAGTTTATCACACTACAGTACACCCTCCTCTATAATTATATACTCAAAAGGAATACTTTATAACATCTTGCTCTTCCTTCTTACAGTGAAACGTTCCCACTTCACACTAACATACGAATTATAATGCAACACAAGGGAGTCTCCAGTCCTTAGAACACCAGTTCAGTTCTATTGGATTTTTTGATGAAAACACAGTTGTCTAAAAAACTGTGGCCTTCGAGTTCTTCAGAAACTGTCATTAATTCTTCCATAATCCTAATAACTGAACATTTTCATGGACTTGTGGTGTCTGTGCTTTTCTTAAATCTATAGAAACTAGGCATATAAATCTTCCATAAGATCAATAACACAGCTGTATCCTAAGCATAATTCCCATCAAGTGTAATGGGAACTTCTCCCAAATAAGTATTTATTAGTGTTGCAATAATATACTCAGTAGTGCAGGACTGCACCTCATAATGCCAAGTGATACATAAACATATGTATTTTTCACTGAAAGATTAAGGTTACTTTCACCACTCAGCCATAGAAAACTATTCTTTTTTTTTTGGTTGTTGTTAAAGGTCACTTTAATTGTTTCACATGCATATGCATAGAAACCTGACTTCACCACAGACTTCAGGAAACCCAATTTCAATAGCTGTTCAAATATTTGTCTTGCAAAAGGTCACAATGATGCTTAGCAAAAACATTTACAAAAACAGAAGAATGTAGCTCCAGAAGAAGATTAACAAGGTGGTTTGGGTATAAACATATTATCCAGCTGAGGTTTACAGGCCTGCATTCTTCAAAACAGTTCGGGGAAAGGGCCGAGAGCATATTCAAGGGAGGTCTAAGGAGGCAGATTTAAAAGGCTAAAGTGGATTACCAAAGAGTGCTTAAGAACTGTTTTGGCCTGGTGATGTAAACTTCATTGAACCAGTAAATGCTGACAAGGCAGGCCTGGGCAGGATTAGTTGCGTAGCCCCTCCTCTTACCACTCAAACTGTCCAATCACTAGGGCCATGTTCTTCCCCCATCCAACAACAAGAAAGAGGGGTGGCGTGCTGGACAATCCAGCAAGCTTCTTTTGGGGGTTCAGTGTGGGTAAGATGGGGAGACGCCTAGAGCACAAAAGACACACACCCCTCTTAGCTCTCTGCAATGCGAGGAAAGGCAAAAAAAAGAAAAAGCCTTGGGTGGTGGCTCAACCTCAAGTCTCTTGGCAGCCAGATCGGGTCCTTGTCTGATTTCCAGTTCTTTTAAAACAATCCACATGGAGGAAACAAACTGGACCCAGAAAGAATAACCGGGGAAATCGCTTTTGTTGGTTAGAAAGGAAACGCCCCGGGGCCGGGGGGGCCCCTGAACTGAACGCCCTGGTTTTCCCGGCATGAGTAAACTTCTGCACGCTACTCTCACGAAGACACACACACACACACACTCACTGGAGACCAGCAGGGTGCCTAGCAGACAGCATCAGCCCAGCTTGACAATCCCGGTCGACAAATGAACTCACAGCGCGGCGGGGGGAGAGAGACGACGATGCAAAAAGTGAAAGCAGCGTTTGTGCTCATCAGGTTGTTCTGTGCAACCAGCTGTAACGCCACAGAGCCCACGCTTTTAAATTCCCTCCACACAGACACACACACACACCGGGGGGGGGGAGTATCCTCGAATCAACATCTATATCTGGCCATTTCAAGGCAAACATACAAAACGAGACCCAACGCGCCGGGCCGCCGGCTCTGTGGAAGTCTATTGTTTCCCTCCCCGCTCCTATGAAAGCTTCCCGATGTGGAGATGCGGAGACACGAATCAATCGCCCCGTTTGTCTGGCCCCGACCCTGGTGGCTGGCCACCCGAAGGCGCGCCCTGCTCGAACCCGCGCTTCCCAAACATACAAGGGTATTCATTTTCTCTCCCTGGCTGCCTCCCTCTCGCGCTCTTTCCAAAACATGCCTGAAGCCGACAGATTTACGGCTCCCTTTCTCTCCTGACAGTTGAGCGCCCTGTATTTTATGTACACGTCGGCCGCCTCGCTCCGACCCCCCAAATCTTAACCTCGGCTTTTCCTCTCCCCCCCCCCCCCCCGCCCCGCCAAAAAAAAGAAAAGCAAAGGGGGGAGGTTGGAGGGCGGAGGGACGGCGGTACCAAGAGACGTCCTAGGGCTGCGCTAGGAAGACGGAGCCCCTATTGTTCGAGAGGAGGCTGCAGCGCTGTGGAGCTTCCCCGGGCGGCGGAACGCTTGGCACCGGTTTTTTCTTTTCTAATGCAGGCAGCATCTTTCCTTGAAGGTGGGAAGAGATGAGCGGCCCCTTACCTTGCGCCAGCGCTTGCAACATGTGCAGCTGGAGGAAGAGCAACGCCCACCATCCCCGGCAGAAGAAGGAGGAGGAGGAGGAGAAGCAGCAGCAGCAGCCACAGAAGTTTAACTTGAGCCTCGCTCGATCCCGCCAACTATTCCTCGGCGGAGCGGAGGCTCCGGGCCTTCTCTCCTGGACCCCGGTGCCGTCCGGCCCGCTGGCCCCCGCGGCCCGGCTCTCTCGGGGGGCTGGGGGAGGAAG
This sequence comes from Gekko japonicus, assembly GCF_001447785.1. Lineage (NCBI taxonomy): Eukaryota > Metazoa > Chordata > Lepidosauria > Squamata > Gekkonidae > Gekko > Gekko japonicus. Next base: position 548,259 of record NW_015170910.1, on the reverse strand, counting down.
GGGTCGCCCGCGGCGTGCCTCCCGAAGTTTCCCAGGCGCGGCCCCCCCGGCCGGGAAGGAGCCGCCGAGCCCCGTGCAGGCTTCGCACTCCGGAGGCGGGCAGCGTCCCCGGTGCATGCCTCTCCTGGAACAGCCCGGCAGACCCCTGGCAACGACTGCTGCACCAAGGCGAGGAGGCAGGGACGCCGGGCACATGTTCCGCCGGCGCCCGCAGAGCCCACGCGGGGAGAGTTGCGGTGCGTGCGCCCTCGTGGCAACTTTCCGGGAGTCGAGTCTTTCAGTCGATGTGCCTTCCGTGGGGTTGTTCTTTTTTCCTTGCAATCGCGTCTCTAGCCCCGAAGAGAGCCACGCACGCGAGCCCTGGCCCTAGGAGGAGGAGGAGGAAGAAGAGGAGGAGGAGAAGAAGACGACGGGTCCATCCCAGCCGAGCTGCCAGCCCCCGGCAGACGATCCGGAGAGCACCTTCCCGTCCGTACCGCCAAGATGACGGGGAAACTGGTCCCCCTGGCGATCAAGCCTGGCGAGGTCCCTGCGCCGCCGTGCCTCTCGCCATCGCCGCCGCTGGAAGTTCTCCCTTCTTGAATAAGTCATCCAGTCTCGGCGAGAGACAAAAGCGGAGAGCTTCGCGTTACTCCCAAGGAGTCATCGCATCCTCCGCCACCTCCCCCCCCCGGCTGCCAAGACCGAGCACGCTGACAGGTTTCAGTCCCCCCCCCCTCCTCTTACCCACACCCCA
>NW_015170910.1:530878-547488 GCF_001447785.1 Gekko japonicus | reverse complement strand
CTGCCAAGACCGAGCACGCTGACAGGTTTCAGTCCCCCCCCCCCTCCTCTTACACACACACAACACGCAGGATCATCATCAGCCCACCTCCCGGCGCTGCTTGCAAGCCGATAATTCCTCTCCGGAGGAGGAAGCCTCTTGCAAACGCCCGGGACTCGCTCCGTAGAGATGCACGCCGCTCCAGTCGAGCAGGTAAACTGAGCCGCTCTTCGCAGCTCGCTTACCCCCCCCCCGCCAATGAGAGGGAGGGAGGGAGGAAGAGGAGGGGAGGGCGGCGGGCGGGGTGTCTCTCTCGAACTCTGGCCCCTCTCCAGCGAAGGTGGGGGAACCCTGATCCGATTTCCCCTCCCGCGAGGCAAGAGGGGGAAAGGAAGCCGGGGCGCGCTCACCTCCTCCCAGCAAGGCGCAGAAAGAACCCGGGGCTCTCCTCGTCTCCTTGCCTCCGAGGACCGAAGCGGCGGTGTGGCGAGCGGCGCAGAGGCGGTGTGGCAGCCGCGGGAGGTGGCGAGCCCCAAGGTGGAAAAGCCTCGGCGTGGCCGGAGGGTCGCTGGCTGGCTGCAGGAGCCCGCGGGAGGGGTCGGCGGAGCGCCTTCCGCGAGCTGTAAACACAAGACGGGCGGAGAGCTGGATGGATGGATGGAGGAGAAGCCCTGGGCGGCGGCAGCGGCGGCGGCAGGAGAAAACCCCCACCTCGCTGCAGGCTGGGGAGACAGACAGACAGGCATTCACAGGTGGCCTCTGGGCGCCTTCCCACCCCAGTCTGAAATCTGGGCAGAGGGGGGGTGTCTTTCTCTCGTCTCGCCCCCCCCCTCCAGTATTTCTTTTTAACTCTTTGCAAGCTGCCTGCCACCGGGACTCCTGGGACTCGCTCCTCCCCCCGTAACTTCACCAGGGGGCTGCGTAAATACCGGGAAGGAAGGTGAATACGAGGCAGAACGGCCCCGTCGCCAGCTTCACTGGGCACTGAAGGGCGCGATCCTGCCCCTAGGTTTACTTAGGGGCAAGCCTCAGGAAACTCGGTGGGACTGACTCTAGATAAGAGTTGTCTATTCCCTCCAGGCCTTCCCACATCTGCACGGTCTGGAACCCAGACCTTGCTGACTTACATGTGAATCCTACTGCTTTTTCAACAGGATTTACTTCTGGAGAAATGCGATTATGACACTGTTGTGCCCAGGTTTCTCGATCTCCTGATTCAGGGTGGGGCCTCTGCCCCATGGAGCCCCACCCTGGCTATGGGCCCGTTCACATCCCCAGACTCTTTCCGGATTTGCCTTTCCTGATTCCCAATATCATGCCTCTCCCCATCAAGTTTCCCAAAAGTGCCCCCCCACATCCCTCGGGACCAGTGTTCCCTCTAAGCCGAGTGAGTGTGAGCTAGCTCACAGCTCCTTAGCCTCCGGCTCACACATTTTTGTCTCAGCTCAGGAAGGATGGCTCTGGAGCACACTAATTTTTGCAGTAGCCGAATCGCTTGCTTAGAACTATAAAGCTCACGAAGGAGAATGTTTGCTCACCAGACTCCACAGCTTAGAGGGGGCATTCCACCTGACCTGTCCTTTACCCTTTCATACCTCTCTTTCCTCTGAAAATTTGGTTTTCCCTTTTTATATCTTCTCTAAGGCTATACCTCTCCCTCGTTTTTTTTTTAGCCAGTTCATGAGGGAGGACCCTATCTCTTAGTCTAACCTACCTCACAGGTTCGTGATGAGGATCAAAAATACAACAGAACCTAGAGATCAATAAATAACCAATGGACTGCCTTGAGACTCCCCTTCCCCCCCCCCCAACATCCACTTTCCGGGTCCTAAGAGAGGTTCAGGGACAGGAATTTTCACCCCCAATGCACCCCAAACATATACAGGTTACTGCATCACTTCTTAAGTTTCAGCAAGAAAGGCAGATTATAAATAAAGTAAATAGATCGCCCTGACCTGGATAGCCCAGCCAAGCCCGATCTCATCAGATCTTGGAAGCTAACGTAGGGTTGCCAGATCTGGGTTGGAAAATCCCTGGAGACTTTGGGGGTGGATCCGGGAGAGGGCGGGGTTTGGGGAGGGTAGGGGCCTCAGCATGGTACAATGAAGAAGAAGAAATTGGATTTATACCCCGCCCTTCACTCGGAGTCTCAGAGCGGCTTACAAACTCCTTTCCCTTCCTCTCCCCACAACAGACACCCTGTGAGGTAGGTGGGGCTGAGAGAGCTCTTTTGAGGACTGCTCTTGAGAGAACAGCTCTGAGAAAACTTGTGACTGACCCAAGGTCACCCAGCAGCTGCAAGTGGAGGAGTGGGGAATCAAACCTGGTTCTCCCAGATTAGAGTCCGCGCATTTAATCACTACACCAAATAGAGTCCACCCTTCAAAGCAGCCATTTTCTCCAGGGTAGCTGTCAGCTGGGGATCAGGTGTAAAAGCGGGTGATCTCCAGGCCCCACCTGGAGGCTGGCAACCCTACTGGCAAGTTCTTGGAAGGGAGAACTTATTAAAAGTACTGGAGGCGGGGGCAGGCAGAGGTTGCATGACTTCCAGGTGCCCTCACACATGCACACACAAAAAATGCAAAAAGGAAAAAAGTAACTAAATCTAGGGCGGCCAGTTTTAAGAAGGCACAACTCTGGGAAAGGGAGGGGTCTCCCAGGAGCAGAGCCTGGCCCAGGGATCATGAGGCCACTGGGGTCAAGGACAGGAGCCCAGTGCCCAGAGACAGAGCTGAAGAGAGCGATGCCAAGGGTTCAAAAGTATCTAAAACCCAGCAGCTGTTCGGGGCACGGCATTTTGGCATTGGCCTTGAGCTACGGAACAGCCTTGGCTTCATTGACTTTCCAGAAGCAGCGCAAGGCAGTTGTCTGGGCACGCCTTTTTTAAAAAGCCTTTGGGCACCTGACTGTTTTAGTAGGAACAGGAAACGGACAATATTTTCGGCCGTAGGTAGGTGGTGCTAACTGCTGTGCCTCAAATGAGGATAGCTTGTAATTGTACAGTCATTCCCATCTGTGATCCTCCTGGAGTCCCTAGCTGGAATGAAAGGCAGGGTATAAATGCAATAAATAAAGGGTCAAGTCGAGAGAAAATTCTGATTAATTCAAGGTGCACGGATTTTTTCCCCTCCACACTCGAGAGTGTCAGCCAGAGGTCCAGAGTTTAACGCACCTTGCATGGTTCCCTGGGAGTCAGTCTCACTGTACTCGGTAAACATTACAATAGGCACCAAAGATCAATGCGGCCCAGTCTTATGCTTTTACTTATAATTAAGCCTGCGTTCCAACGGGTGAGCAGAGTACTGCGAGCAAAATGTGTTTCGCTGTCTCTTTTCCTCTCTAACTACCGTTGACTGAGGAAGCAACATCGTAGCGATGCATACGGAATTATGCAGCGCACAGTGGAACTAAACAGAGAAACTTTCTCTCCCTCTCGCATAGTAATGAGGATTCAGGCTAGCTCTATGAAACCAACTGGCAGCAGATTCAAGGAAGTGCTACATAATACAACAGAGGCTGTGGAACTCACTGCCACAAGATGTGCCGCTGCCTTAAAAGGTAAAGGTTTCCCTTGCACGAAAGCCAGTCTAGTCCGACTCTAGGGTTGCGGTGCTCATCTCCGTTTCAAAGCCGAAGAGCCAGCGCTATCCGAAGACGTTTCCGTGGTCATGTGGCCAGCATGACTAAACGCCAAGGCGCACCGAACGCTGTTCCCTTCCCACCGAAGTGGTACCTATTTATCTACTTGCAATTTCTTGCTTTCGAACTGCTAGGTTGGCAGGAGCTGGAACTAGAGACGGGAGCTCACTCCGTCATGCGGCACACTGGGGTCTCGAACTGCTGAACTACCGACCTTCCACAGCCTGCAGTTCAGTGTCTTAACCACTTGAGCCACCGCAGCTAAGTTTAAAAGGCAGTTAGATTAGGGAAGATTAATCTATCATCTGTAGTCAAGTCCCTCCTGGCTACCAGCACGGGGTGGGGTAGGGCAGGGTTACGATGCAGAGGGAGGCAAGGGCAAACCACCTCTGAACACCTCTTGCCTTGAACACCCTGCAAGGTCACCCTAAGTCAGCTGCAACTTGACAGTGCTTTCCACCACCAACACCCCAGTTGAAAATAACTTCTCCAGAATTGCTTTATACCTCTGTAGGGGAAACAAAAAAGACAATGCTTTTTTTTCATTAGTAGGGCTAAAACCAGCCAGGTGGGGTCGTTTCAACTGGAAACTATGTGGGGCGGGGGAGAGAATCCCCCCACCCCGCATTCCTCAAAACTCTGAAATTACCCTTCTTCAAGCTTCTTTTTTTAAGGCCAGAAGCAGTGTTCCCTCTAAGCTGAGTTAGTGTGAGCTAGCTCACAGCTTTTTAGCCTCCGGCTCACGCATTTTTGCCTTAGCTCAGGAAGGATGGGCTCCGGAGGAAACTGATTTATGCAGTCGACAAATTGCTTGCTCACAGCAATAATGCCAGTTTGCTCACAAGACTCCACAGCTTAGAGGGAACACTGGCCACAAGTCAGTGAGAGCCAGTTTGGTGTAGTGGTTAAGTGTGCAGACTCTAATCTGGGAGAAACAGGTTTGATTCCCCACTCCACCACTTGCACCTGCTGATGTGACCTTGGGTCAGTCGCAAGCTCTGGCACAGCTGTCCTTGAAAAAGAGCCATTTGTATCAGAGTTCTCTCAGCCCCACCCACCTCACAGGGTGTCTGTTGTGGGGAGGGGGAGGGAAAGGAGTTTGTAGGCCGTTCTGAGACACCTTTGGGTAGTGAAGGGCGGGGTATAAATCCAATCTCTTCTTCTTCATATTGCTGCCCTGACCAGGCTAGTCCAATCTGGTCAGGAGAAACAGGCCGGTAAACTCCCGCAGATTTGGAGATGAAGCCATGGAGGACAGGGACCTCCATGTGGTGCAGTGCCAGAGAGACGGAGTCCACCCTCCAAAAGCTTCCATTTTCTCCAGGGGAACTGATCTCCGTAGTCTGAAGATGAGCTGTAATTCCGGGGGATCCCCAGGTCCCACTTGGAGGCTGGCATCCCTACCAATAGTGGGTGAATCGTAGTTCTGGTTTTGGGAAGAATGCTTCTGAATGCCAAAGCACCCAGCAAGGGTTGGAAAATTGCCAGTGGATCCATTTGTGGGCTCCTCTGTCGCATCTGGCTGGCCACTGTCAGCAACCAGATGCTAAGCAAGATGGATCATTGGTCTGATCCAACATGGCTGCTCTTATGCCAAGCTCACCTTTATGGAAATGTATCTTAAAGTTAAGGGCAAAGTGTGAAAAGATTTTTCCTCCCCTGTGGGGGATATATTATTAGAAAGTTAAAAAAAAAAATAAAGAGGAAAAAACAAAATTGTGCCAAGAGGTTGGGATAGGAAGAAGTTGGTAAATGAGGGCTGCTGTTAGGGGTGCTTTGCTTGTGGACCTGCCCTTGGCATCTGCCCCTGTTGACAACAAGATGGCAGACTAGAATGGAACTTTGGTCTGCTCCAACATGGCTGCCCTGACGCCAACCTCACATGGGAATGTAGCCTAACTTGAAACCCAAAAAATTGAGAAACAGTTTAAACCACCTCAGGATTATAAGGAAACTAGAATTTCACACGTTTGCCTGCTCTCCGCGGAGAAAACAAGCTCACCTTTATGGAAATGCATCTTAAAGTTAAGGGCAAAGTGTGAGAAGATTTTTCCTCCCCTGGGGGGATATATTATTACAGTTAAAAAAAAATAAAGAGGAAAAAACAAAATTGCGCCAAGAGGTTGGGATAGGAAGAAGTTGGCAAATGAGGGCTGCTGTTAGGGGTGCTTTGCTTGTGGACCTGGCCCTTGGCATCTGCCCCTGTTGACAACAAGATGGCAGACTAGAATGGAACTTTGGTCTGCTCCAACATGGCTGCCCTTAGGCCAACCCCACATGGGACTGTAGCTTAACTTGAAACCCAAACATTTGAAACACAGTTTAAACCACCTCAGGATTATAAGGAAACTAGAATTTCACACACGTTTTGCCTGCTCTCCGTGGAGAAAACAGTGAGGAGAGAAAGGAAATAATAAAGAATCCTCCTTCCCACCTCAGCGCTAGTCAGTCACTGACTGGAGAGGCGAACAAGGCGCGAGACCTTCCCGCCTCCCCCAGGCCCCGCCTCCCCGCTCCGCCATTGGTCAGAACGCGCGGGAGGCGAGCGCGAAGGCGGCGGGAGGAAGCGCCGAGCGCGGAAAAAGAGACACCGCGCGCAGCCTCTAACGGTCGGACGAGACGGGTGGGGGTAGTGCGCGTGCGCGGTGAGGGAGCGACGGCGGCAGGGAGCCGCGCACGCGCCGTCGCCTCGTTTCCTTGTCCAGCCAGCTCGCTCGCTTGGACGGGCTTAGATGTGTGGCCGCGCCCCCTATCGGCATGCAAGGGGAAAACGACCTCTTTTTTTTTTTTAGAGTGGGTATTGTCTTGGCCAAAGAAAACTGGGGGCGGCGGACGCGGGATTAACCCCGCAAGCGCTGGTTTGCACGGTGTTCCCCGCTCCGGGTTCCACGGCATTGTGTCTGGCTGTGCCCTGCAGCTGCCGAATTTTGCAACCGGCAATAAAAGGCGGGGGAAGGAAAAAAATTATGCGTTTGACAAACAGCCAGGAAGCTTTACAAGGCGGCGAGTCATTTTTTGGTTTTTGCAGCTCTAGCGTAGCCTGCGGGGGATTTGGCAACGCTGCGGAAGGTCTAGGCTGGATCTGTTTCACTCAATAGGCCGGCAGATGTTTTAAACCGCAGTTTAAATCGGATTTTTCAAAGGGGTTTCAGTAGCGTTGCCAATCTCCAGGTGGCGGCTGGAGATCTCCTGGAATGACAGCTGATCTCCAGGCGACGGAGATCTGTTCCCCGGGAGAAGACGGATGTTTTGGAGGGTGGAATGTATGGCATTATACCCTGCCGAGGTCCCTCTCTTCTCCAAACCTCACCCACTCCAGGCTCCACCACTCCCAAATCCCCAAAAATTTCCCAATCTGGATTGGCAACTCTAGTTTTTAGTCTCTTGGGATCTGTGATGGTGGATTCATTAAGCTGGACGAGGTGGCTTGGCACATCCTGTATAAACTGTTGTTGTTGTTGTTGTTGTTATTATTATTGATTCTTTTATTATTATTATTGATTCTATTATTGATTCTATGGTGCTGGAGAAGACTCTTGAGAGTCCCTTGGACTGCAAAAAGATCAAATCAGTCAATCCTAAAAGAAATCACCCCTGACTGTTCCCTGGAAGGCCAGATAATGAAACTGAAGCTCAAGTACTTTGGCCACCCAATGAGAAGGGAGCCCTCACTGGAGAAGAAGGCCCTGATGTTGGGAAAGACTGAAGGTCAAAGAAGACGGGGACGGCAAAGGTTGAGATGGTCAGACCGTGTCATCGATGCAACGAACATTAAATTGAGCCAACTTCAGAGGACGGCGGAAGACAGGAGGGCCTGGCGGGATCTGGTCCATGGGGTCGCGAAGAGTCGGACTCGACTGTGCGACTGAACAACAACAAATTCAGAGGAGCTGGCAGAGTTCTTAAAAGAGGTATCATTTGAACTCAGAGCTCAAAGGGCACCCAGGCACCAACCCACCTGTGCCCATCCATATCACCTGCTTTTCCGGGCCCTCTTTTCCTTCTCTGTGCACCAAAGCCCTGCCAACTCTCTTACATACCTTCTAAGACAAGTGTCCCCAACACGGCGCCCACTGAGTGTTAATAGAAAAGGGCCAGGAGGGGCTTTTGCCCAGCATGCCTTTTGAATGGCCATCGGGGATTAGATTGGCTGTGCAGATTTTTAAAAAACGTTTCAGCCTCAACTGCCACCACCACGTAAGGATCCTCACTGTGTGCCTGAAAGTAAACCACAGCAGGCATTTTGTGGTTGGCTCCAGCTGCTGCAGCAGCCATTTTGTGGCAGGCATTTTGTGCCATCACACTGTGTCAGAATTCAAAGGTGTCCACAGGTGTAATGTATTCAGATGCTGCCATGAATGCATTAGATGTAACGTGAAACATCTCATTGGAAAGCAATGTAAAGCTTCGTCTTGGACAGGGATTCAAGTCCAAGACAAATGCGTCCAATCACATTCAAGCAAGCTGGAAGCGGGAACGTGTGTGATTGGTCCTTATGCGATCAACCTGATAGGTTGTTATCTGTAAAGTAGGAGTGGCTATATTAGCCGGGAATGTTTAAATACCGAGCAGTTTCAATGGACAAACTGTTCGGGCTATCAGATGTTGTACCGTGTTGGAGAAGTGATCGTGTGGAAGAATAAACTTGAGTTTTGGCTGAAATCACTCTCTGACTCTTTGTTAAGCTCAGGACTTAACAACAGGCTCAAAAAGTTTGGGGGGGCCCAGTCTAAGAGCTTAATTTCTAAGGACACTTGTTTTGTTTTGGCATTATTCCCCATTTTATATGAAGAAATGTGTGTTGATAGTTTGGTATAGTGGTTAAGTGCGCGGACTAATCTGGGAGAACCGGGTTTGAGTCCCCACTCCTCCACTTGCAGCTGCTGGATGACCTTGGGCAAGCCATAGTTCTGTCAGAGCTGTTCTCTCAAGGACAGTTCTTGAAAGAGCTCTCTCAGCCCCGCCTACCTCACAGGGTGTCTGTTGTGGGGAGGGGAAGGGAAAGGAGTTTGTAAGCCACTCTGAGTGAAGGGCGGGGTATAAATCCAATCTCTTCTTCTTCTAAATCACCAGAATAGGACAATCTTGTGTATGAAATTTTAGGTCCGGGTTCTTTTTGTGTCGTGTTTTACCAATGCAAAACAGTAAAACACTACACAGGGGAAAAATGTGATACAACCAAGCATAGAATCACACCAGGATTGATTCTGTGCAACAAAGTAAGGGTTGTATGAACACCAGTAAAGGGAGCCAGTTGGAGTGTGGAGAAAGATTTGTTTGAACTGAAGCTGTGGCAAATTGCACGGGTCTGGTTTTGTGTACAAACTTTGAAAAAGAAAATGGAGGGTTTTTAATCTGGTGGAAGTGGGAAGGCGGGCATCAGAGAGATACTCAGGGGTCGTTTCATAGAAAAAGAGCTAGGGGAACTCATTAGCATAACTCATTAGCATATGCCACACCCCCTGCCATCAGGGGCCCGGCGGTGGACCTGCAAGGCTGGCGGGAGTACGAGGAAGCCCCGCCAAGGCCCTCCCTGGCCCCAGGCAGGGGTGGGGAGAGGCGGGGAGGAAGCAACTTACCCTCCCTCTTCTCCTGCCTCCTCCTGGCTGAATGAGGGCCGGAAGCGGGGCGGCTGAAAGCAGGGGGCGGGGCTTCATCGTGTGCCCTGCACCTTACCTAGGGGAACTGCGTTCCCCCGCGATCCCCCCCGAAATGACCTCTGGAGATACTGTAGGGCAATACTGTAAGAGCGTTAATGCTTTAGGCGGGTTTGCATTTTGAGTAAAAAATAATACCGTTAATTGGGTTTGCCCTTTATAAAATTTATCTCTCTGGTATCTGGCATTACATTTTATGGCGCACATGGCTTGGCCCGACAAAGTGACATTTATATCACATCTGGCCCTTGTAACAAATGAGTTTGACACCTCTGCTTTATGTGATTACGCCCTTCTGAGGTCTCTCCCCTCTCCAAACTCTGCCCTCCTGGGGCTCCACCCCCAAATTTCCAGGTATTTTCCAAGTGGGAGTTGGCAACCCTAGGAGAAATCCAGAGGAGGAGAATTCCTGAAGCATCTATATTCCAGGATCCAAACTTAACAAGCCGCTCCCATGGGCCGTAGACAAGACGCTGGCAAGAAATTCCAGGGCGTCTAATCCTAATCAAGAACAGTTACGACAGAAAAAGCCGTTTGCTTTCCTGTTCCAGCAATTGTTATGAAGTGTCAAGTTCTGTACTTTTCCCTCCTGCCTCGTTGCATGTTTTGGCTCGGACACAAACGGAGCCAAGCAGCGGAGAACGCGCCGATCCCTGGGGAGAAGCCATTATTTACCACTCCCGCCGCACAATTACCAATAGTTAATTCACAGCAGTGAGGAAGAGCTACCTTTGTTATAAGGTTTTTGACGGTCCTGCGTCCTTTAATTTACCTTAGCTGGGAATGCAAAGTGCCCTTAATTGGGTTTTTAATTAGTATTAAGGACTAAAAAAAGAGAAATAAAACTTACCTCACCGACTAGTTTTAAGAAGAAGAGATTAGATTCATACCCCGCCCTTCACTTGGAGTCTCAGAGCGACTTACAAACTCCTTTCCCTTCCCCTCCCCACAACAGACACCCTGTGAGGTAGGCGAGGCTGAGAGAGCTCTGACAGAAACTGCTCTTTTTCAAGAACAGCTCTGCCAAAACTATGGCTTGCCCAAGGTCCTCCAGCAGCTGCTAGTGGAGGACTGGGGAATCAAACCTGGTTCTCCCAGATCAGAGTCCGCACACTTAACCACTACACCAAACTTAAGTTTTCAAGGCCGACCTGGCCGGGTTATCCATTTCAAACAAGTGGCCTCCTTACTGGCCTTGGGGATTCGATGGGTGCACAGAATTTATTTTCACTGGGATGTTGCTTTGCACAAAAGAAAGTGGCCAGTGAACCAAAGTGTGAAGCCTTCCTCGATCTTAGATTGGCTCATCCTCCAATGGAAGAGCCACTTAAATGGGTAGAAGGCTCCTTAGGTTAGGAGACTCGTCCAGCCTAAGGTTAGATAATGGCTAGCATCTACAAGCTCTAGTATTGGGTTCCCTAACTTGGCGCCCATAGGCGTCAAGTTTTCCAGAAAGTGGGTGGGGCCATTTTAAGACAAGGCTTGCTATTGGCTTCCATTCAAATGAAAGGGTTTTCCACTGGAGGATCAGGGGGACTGGTAAGCAACTAGGCTTTTCTTAGTTAGGGTGTGGCTCCATCCCCCCTTCAGGATTTCCTTCTTCCCAGGAGGTGTGAGGAGGGAGGTATTCTGTTTGGCTCCACCTCCCCTGGCAGCCATTTTGTTTTGGCTCTGCTTCCTGTGGAAGACATTTTGTTTTACCATTTAAAGGGATACAAAATGAAAAGTCACAAAGGGAAAAGTGAGAAACATAAAACATCATTTGTTAAACACATTTTAAGGGCTTTGCATAATATAAGCATATAAAACATGAAAAAGTATCATTACAAATCAAGATATGGTAAGATAATGCTTCAACATAGTGAGGAATTTCAGACAGACGATATAATCCGGAAGAGGAACGGTTCCCAAACGGTTTCTGGTCTGTCATTTCAGACAGAACTGTTTTAGAACCGGTTCCCTACCGGAATATATTTGTAATTTCAGACACAAATGCTTCTGTCCCATTTAGGAAATGGGGCTGAAGTGTTTTGCCTGTCAACCGCTTCCAAGTAGTCTTCAGTTTCCTCTCCCGGTTCCGATGCGCTTTTTCCCGCCGTTTTTCGCCCGTGTGGGCGATCTCCGGCTTCTTCTTCTTCTTTTTTTTTAAAGTATGCTTTATAGCGCTATAACGGAACAGCAGTATATCAACCCCACTGGAATGCCTGGAGTGTTTTGTTATAGTGCTATAGCGCTATAAAGCTAACGTTCCAAACACAAAAGTCGGAGATTGCCCACATGGGCGAAAAACGGCAGGGGAAAAGCGGTGCAGTCTGAAATGGCAAACCGCTTTAGATCCAGCTCTTTACCGGAAGGGGAAAGCCATGTGTGAAATGGCAGCCCTATAACGGTTTACTCCACGACGGATCAAAAACGGCTTCAAAACGGGTTAAAAAGGGTAATGTGAAATTTCTCAATATATTTCCGTGTATTATTTCCATTACTTCCTATGTATAGGGCTAGATAGGAAAGCATATAAGCAAGAAACATAAGGAAGAAAAGAAGGGGGGGAAACCAATTTTTCATATCTTTATACGAGGTTTATACTATCATATAATAACTAGTAAATATGTAACTATAAAAGATTAAGGAGTATAAGTACGAGAATATGATCATACAATTTGAGTATTAATCAATTAAATTTCTTTGTAACTCCTCTAACAGCTTTATCTAATCCATGTAGTTTGTCCGTAGTAGTTATAAAAGGCTCTTCACTTATTCTTGAATTCGGTGATCGGCTTTTTATTTATATAGTTTGTCATTTTTGCCATAAAAGGATCCTTCTCAAAATATCCAAAGGTGTCTGCAACTTCAAAAACTTTGGAGACCCCCCAGGATCTGAATAGCTTGTTCAAACTGTTTCACGCACAGAGACCAACCCTGCTGCATCCTGGGAACTTGTGAAGTTACCATCAGGTTTGGAATACAGACCCTTGTGCTACAGTTTCCAACTAGGGTTTCCAGGTCCCTACATCTTGGCAGGGGGGGGCTCCTGGATCCTCTCTGCGGTCTTCAGGAGGGGACACACTAGAGTCCGGCAAAGTGCTCCATTTGTCACAGGATGGGGTAGATCTTTATCCAGCGGCAACATTCCAATAGCCTGTCATCCCTTCTCCTTCCAGGGTCACCTCGCATCCCGATGGAACCACATAGTGGTGGTAGTGGTGCGATGATGCATAAATAGCGATGGTGGAATAGTGGTGGTGGCGGCGGCTCCTACTCAAAAGCCTGGCGGAAGAGCTCCGTCTTACAGGCCCTGCGGAACTGAGAAAGAACCTTGTGAGGACACCAGCTGTGCACCAGACCGTTGCCTCCATGTATGGGCACTCTTTTGCATGGCTGTGGTGGCGCAAAAATAAAATAGAACACCGAGCATGCAAACAGCCATGGGCCGCACAAGGAAACATTAGAACACCCGATCGTGTCTCTGCGGAGATGGCTTAGCTATTGCTCTGCGACCTCTTAACCCATCCGTCTAGTTTCTGTTACATTTACTCCCCCCCCAAAAAACTTAGTGTTTTGTCACTCTTCACATTTGTGCGATATACATTTCAGAAGAGAATAAAAGCCCTCTGTACACAGCAGTGCCACGAATTAACCTTTTTGCAAATCCATCGTCACATTTGCTGGTCATAAGAAAAGGCAACACTGGTATGCAGAGTTTCTAAATGTTGCCCATAGCGAGCGGAAAGTATTTTCACTGTATCAACTGGTTTATAAAAAGCCGAACAAACGAGGGAAACAGAACTGGAAGAGGCTTGACAACAGTGTAATTCTGGATGCTTTGAACGCTTATATTTAGCACAACTCCATCATTTGCTAGACCTGTCGTTTGAATTCAGGAGGAGGCAGTCCAGTCCTAGATGTGCCGAGTCAGTAGCGCGTCCCACTGATTTCGAGGGACAGAATTCCGAGGAAATATGCTTGAGATTGCAGCCGTGTGCTCCATTTGCACCTCTCAAGAAGATCGGAACACTCATTCTGAATCATAGGGCAAGATCTGAGAAGCATTTTGTTGTCAGTCGATTGGCGTTTTGAACACCAGATGTCCATGTTTCTGAAACTCATATAAGTGCAAAAAAAAAAAAAAAAACTTTGCCAGGTTGCACGGATAACTGCTGTTCGAGAAACAGAAACCCCAAAACTTCTTAGAAGAAGAAGAAGAAAAAGAAGAAATTGGATTTATACCCTGCCGTTCACTACCCAAAGGAGTCATCAGAACAGTTTACAATCTCCTTTCCCTCCTCCTCCCCATAACAGACACCCTGGGAGAGCTAGGTGGGGCTCAGAGAGCTCTGAGAGAACTTGTGACTGACCCAAGGTCACCCAGCAGCTGCACATGGAGGAGTGGGGAATCAAACTCAGTTCTCCCAGATTAGAGTCCGCGCTCCTAACCACTACACCAAACTGGTTCTACGCTTCTTTGGGTTGGGTCCTGGCAGGTGGTGGGCAGAGCAACAAAATGGCTGCCCTGGTTGCAGAGCTCACTTGCAAAGCCGTGGGAGTTTCCAGATAATGTTTGCGGCTCCAAGCCAAGTATCTTCCTATGACGGAGGCAGCTACCTCCGAATGGGGGTTCCCCTGCAGGCCCAAAGACAAGGCCTTGGCGGATTTTCTGAAGTACTTCAAGCTCCAATGAGGTGGAGAAAAGCCAGGGTTTCAAAGTAGATTCAGGTGGGGCAGCCATGTTGGTCGGGAGTAGCAGAACCAAGTTCGAGTCCAGTGTCACCTTTAAGACCCACACGTGAACGCTTGTACCTTGAATAAAACTTTGTTGGTCGTAAAGGTGCCACTGGACTCGACCTTGGTTCCGCTACCTCAAAGTGTTTTGATGACAAAACGGGGGATGTTGTCATTCCGGGCTCCTCCCTGGGCTACGTAGATCACAGACCACCAAGTGAGAGGCTGTTGACAAACCTTTTATACCCTGTCACAGTTGAAATGTTGTTTATTTATGTTATTTATAGTCAGGGCTTTTTTTGTAGAAAAAGTCCAGCAGGGACTCATTAGCATAATAGGCCATACCCAACGGCAGAAACTCAATAGCATATTAGGCCACACCCCTGACAACACAGCTCATTAGCATATTATGGCCCACACACCATGCCTTCCCTTGGCTCGCCCAGGCGCCCCACGGTTGCGGGGAGCCTAGGCAAGCTGGCCCTTGGACAGGCCAGGGAAGTCACAGAGGCATTTAAATGCCTCCCCGATTCTTCCAGCCCCCCCCCCTGGCCGGCCGGCCTCGGAGTCGCTGGGGGGGTCGCTCTCCAGGCCTTCCCTCTGTAGCCACGCACGCAGAGGTTTTGGCTGTAGTGGGCGTGGCCAACTCTGAAACCAGCCGGAACTCCGTTCCTGTGCGTTCCGCCCCCAAAATAGCCCTGTTTATAGTACACCTTTCTCATTCGGACTCAAGGTGGATTACGTGAGGCGAATCAACACGATCAACAGAAGGGACATCCAAGGAATAATGCGATAGGATTAAGGTTGTAGAACCAACCAGAAGTTTGAAGACCAAAGTCAGAAGTAGGTAGAGATGTATCAAAAATGGAAGAAAAAAGACCGGGGGGGGGGGGGACATGGCAGAGAAAGAGAACAGAAAACAGCCACTGAAGAACATCTCTTAACGGAGAGAGCTTCTGGAAGTGTCCTAGTGGTGCCGACTTGTGGTGACCCCTCACAAGGCTTTCAAGGCAAGAGACATTCAGAGGCGGTTTGCCATTGCCCGCCTCTGCATAGCAACCTTTGTCCTCCTTGGTGGTCTCCCACTCTAATACTGACCAGGGCCGACCCTGCTTAGCTTCCAAGATCAGATGAGATTGGGCTGGCCTGGGCCATCCAGGTGAAGGCAAGAGATGAACACAGGCGGTTTGCCATTGCCCGCCTCTGCGTAGCAACCCTGGACTTCCTTGGGGGGTCTCCCATCTGAATACTCACCAGGGCCGACCCTGCTTAGCTTCTGAGATCTGATGAGATCAAGCTAGCCTGGGCCGTCCAGCCTAGCTTTTAAAAGCAAAAGTGGTAACACTTCTTACCTTAGAGGGATGGCTCAGTTCAAGAGGTGTGAACTAAGAGGAACATCAGGCAATTGGGTGTCATTTTCGACCGGGAACCAGGTGTCCATTCAGCAGGGTCAGAGGGAAGTCAGGTTCAGTGCGGAGAAGCAGGAAACCAAGTCCAAAAGGGCCAAAGGCAGGCGATGGAGTGCATGGTAACCCTAAGGCCAAGTATCCAATTAAGAGCAACTACACGATCCGATAACACCACCAGTGGGTCTAAGCTGCTTAAGACTGAAGATTATGGGCCGAGGCTGGGAATTTATATGGTCTGGTAGACAGGGATTGGTCCTTAGGAGTCAGCTGATTGAGAGCGCCATCTTGTGGCAGGAGTGGTATTGTAGCCCCGTTAGGAAAACAGAGATTTTTATTTTATTTTTTAAAAAAAACTTTTCAACATACAAACTTAAGAAAACATTTTCAACATGTCAACATTCGCAACACAAAATATAAAATACGACACAAATGACCGATCACAAATCCCAACATCAAAGTCTTAACGATGCACCAGTTCACTAATTCCATAATTCAAGATTAACCAGATTAACAACACTTCAACCACTTTAGTAACATTAATAATGGTAATGACCTTGATAACGTTAATGATAATATTGATGATATTGATCACATCGACACCGGTTGATGTAACCTGGTTAGGGTTGACGGATCTTGCCTTGCTGCCAGCAGGGACCTCCTGTCTCAGTCACCATAGAGTTTTTGCCCAAATGCTAGAGTGTCCCCCTTCGGGTGATGTCATCGCACCGGGCAGGGTGGGGCTTTTGGGGGTGGGGCTCCCCCCTCGGCCAGCTGGCCGGCAGCAGATTGGAGGCCCCAAAGGCGGAAACCCCGCCCCCATTAGGGGAGTCATAACCCCAAGCCCAGTGGTATTCTTGAAGCACAGGGCTGTTTGAACCAAAGAAGTGGCGGTGTAGGAAGTAAGTCCGTTGAGAACACTGTTTTGAGACCTTCTCCCCCAACGCCCTCAAGGGGGGGGAAAGAGAGGCAGAAAGCCTGCGTAATATTATTATTTGGCCTGCGGCAAACAGAGAGAGCTGCCATTCCTTTGTTAATCTAAATCATTCACAGGCTTGGTCGGACTTCACTCGTAGCCTTATTAATTTCCTTTTTTTTTTTTTTGAACAAACAGAATTATGCTTTTGTCATAAATGACTAATTGGTCCTGACTCATGCAATTATTTTGAATAATGCCACCACAGTCGTAACTTTCCCTCCATCCCCCCCC
>NW_015170910.1:481357-530836 GCF_001447785.1 Gekko japonicus | reverse complement strand
CCTTATTGAAAACCTTTTTCCCCTGTCCCCCCCCCCCCCATGCATCCCTTTGCAGCCTTGTCAAGTTCTCCCACTTGCTGGAATGAATTGCCGGATTGTCAACCTGCACCCGGAACCAGTTTTCCAACCAGGAAATCACTTTCATCCAGTCGCTTATTTTAGCTATATAATTAAAAGTGAGTCATTTTCCTCCTCTGTCCGTTCTTTGGCTAATTCTGTCCCAGCAGGTGTTATCTTCCCCCACCACCACAAAAAAAACAAAACACCCCCAGCAACATGATTTTTTGCTAAGCGCAGTCTGAAAAACTGAGTTCTGAACAATTGTTAGCCATAAGCAGGGGTCATTTTGTAGAAAAAGAGGTGCAGGAGCTCATTAGCATAACTCATTTGCATATGCCACACCCCATGATATCACCGGAAGTGTGTCAGAAAGCCACACCCACCGCTCAGGCGCCACTGGACTGTTTTGGATTGCTAGCTATTGGGGGGGGGGATGTGCAGCTCTGTCCTCGCAGAGGAGGGAGAGCTTGTGCCTGAATAAAACCTGGTCTTAAAGGTGCCACTGGACTGTTTTGGGCCGGGGAGGGCACTCTACAACTTACCTGGCTGCTTCTTGCTCTGACAGAGGGCTGCTGGGAGCAGGGGGCGGGGCTTGTTGCATGTGCCCGCCCCCTAGGCTCTTTACTGCCGGAGCTCCACTCCTGTGCGCTCCTGCAGGAAATGACCCCTGGCCATAAGGGTGTTTGGGAGTGAAAAAATCTTTACGTCCTGAGGCGACATTAGCACCTGTGTTCCATTATGTTAAGTCAGGGGTCCCCAGGGGCACTGTGGCTCCCAATGACACCTTTTATGGCACCCACCAAGTGCATTTAGAAGAAGAGATTGGATTTATACCCCGCCCTTCACTCGGAGTCTCAGAGCGGCTTACAATCTCCTTCCCCTTCCCCTCCCCACAACAGACACCCTGTGAGGTGGGTGGGGCTGAGAGAGCTCTTGACAGAACTGTCCTTGAGAGAACAGCTCTGACAGAACGATGGCTTGCCCAAGGTCATCCGGCAGCTGCGAGTGGAGGAGTGTGGCATCAAACCTGGTTCTCCCAGATTAGAGTCCGCACAGGGCTTTTTTTTGTAGAAAAAGCCCAGCAGGAACTCATTAGCATAAGAGGCCACACCCAACAGCAGAGACTTATTAGCATATTAGGCCACACCCCATGGCTGCGGGGAGCCTGGGCAAGCTGACCCTTGGACAGGCCGGGAAAGGCATTTAAATGCCTCCCCGATCCTTCCAGCCCCCCCCCCGGCCTGCCTGCCTTGGAGTCGGGGGGGGGTCACTCTCCAGGCCTTCCCTCTGTAGCCACACACGCACAGAGGTTTTGGCTGTAGTGGGTGTGGCCAACTCTGAAGCCAGCCGGAACTCCGTTCCTGTGCGCTCCTGCCCAAAAATAGCCCTGAGTCTGCACACTTAACCACTACGCCGAACTGGAGGAGGAGTGAGGAATCAAACCCAGTTCTCCAGAGTCTGCCGCTCCACCATGCTGGCTCTTTACTTAATCCAACTTGAGCCCATATGAAGAACACACCAGCCGCTCTGAGACTCCGAGTGAAGGGCAGGGTATAAATCCAATCTCTTCTTCTTCTTCATATGCAGCCAGGTGGGTGGCCTTGGGTCAGTCAC
Source organism: Gekko japonicus (assembly GCF_001447785.1). Lineage (NCBI taxonomy): Eukaryota > Metazoa > Chordata > Lepidosauria > Squamata > Gekkonidae > Gekko > Gekko japonicus. The sequence continues at coordinate 529,162 of NW_015170910.1, read as the reverse complement.
CGTTCTCTCAGGCATCATCATTTCACTACTAATAAATCTATCTGATGAAGGGAGCTTGGACTCTTGAAAGCTTATACTCAAGAAATCTTGTTCATCTCTAAGGTGCTCTAAGGTCACGAAGAGTCGGACTCGACTGTGCGACTGAACAACAACAAGTTGCTCCTGGACGTGAATCTAGCTTATCTGCTGCAGACCAACGAGTCTCCCCTATGGAATGACTATCCGATTGCTTCTAAAAGAATGTTGGAATGAAAATGAATCAAGCCTATTCTTGGGTCTCCTTGGGTCAGTTTCTTGAGTTAGAGTAGCCCAGTTCTGCCATTGGTTCCTGAACTTAGGTTTTGCTGTAACATATCAGAAGTGTTCAAATACCTATCAAGAGAAGACTGGGAAAATAAACTTGCAGATTACGCAGTAATGGCAAAATTAACATATTTGAGAAACAGACCAATTTCAAAACTTGAGGCGGGATGGAGGGTCTGTTATGTAAGTGGGAGACAAACTTAGAAGGAGAAACAGTTTAACATTTAGAATGAAATGGGTTAAAATTGTATATAAATGTACTGCAATGCATATAGATATATTACAACGTAGAAGCAGAATGAGAACAGAACGGGGGAAAGTTTTGAATATTGTATAAGGAAGTGGATATTGAAAAAAATATTGTTTATTTTTTATTGTGAGATACGTAATAGACTTTCCTTTGGACTTTGGTATATTAAAAGCTACAGCTAGTGTGTAGAAATGGCGAAATATGTAACATGGAGTATATAGTAATGATGAATTCATGGTGTAGTTGCAAAATAGATGGGTTATGAAATTTGAAATATAAAATGTTTGAAGTAATGACTACTGTATTCTATAGAGAATGTCATAAAAATTGTGGTGAAGGGGATTTGGGGGAGAAATATTTTCTGTTCTATATACCCTGTAGAACAAACTTAGAGTCCAGTGGCACCTTTAAGACCAACAAAGTTGTATTCAAGGTATGAGCTTTGGTGTGTGTGTGCACACTTCCTCAGATACATTGAAATGGAAGTTAACAGCTCATACATACAGACCGATGCCTCTACATAGGTGAACAGCAAATTAGCATACAACTTAATGAAGATGTTTTGACATATGCAAAGGCCATATGGACTCTGACTTTGTCCTATTGCTTCAGACCAACACCCCTGCCCACCTCGCTCTATATACCTTGTAGTGTATAATAACCTTTGATATATATAATTTGTTATATAATGCTTCTTTTCCTTTTATATCCCTTTTTATATCATTATCTTGTTTTCATATCTATCTGTCTATCATCTATCTATCTATCTATCTATCTATCTATCATCTATCTATCTATCTATCTATCTATCTATCTATCTATCTATCTATCTATCTATCTATCTATCTATCTAAAAACACAAATACCTATCAAGGACAGACAACCACACTGCTTTAATCTCATGGTTGTCCCAGAAGACTTGATCACTGCCTGTAACACACACACACACCTCTCCCAGGAGGCAAAGATTTAGAGAACAACAAAGGCAGTAGGAATAGGAAGCTGGTTGGTTTTAAATGAAGCCTGTTCTCCAGACCTCTAAATCAGCCCGAGTGCTATAAGCTCTCCGAAGGTGCCGGGCTCTTCCTAAACAAGGAACTGGGGGGGGGGGTCAGACACCAGCTGTTTTGCTTTTATGGGGCAAATCTGTTTCTACATCGGTAATGAAGATTGGAAGAGAATGGGGGCGGGTGGGAAATATCTCATTACAGAGCTTCAAAATCCCTTGAGGAACCTTCGAACAATGACCTCACCGTTCTCGTGGAAGGCCGTTCCCGTATCTGTTGGGAACGTGTCCACTCAAAGAAATACGAGACGCTAAAGAGAATTCTAGTGGGATTAAGCGATCCCAATGTGGTATCAATTAGCCGGAGTATTAACGGATTTTGGGCTCTCCTCCGTTTCATAGAACAGAGAAACAGAGGAAAATAAGCTTCCAAGTTAGACGGGGAGGTATTATACTTTTTAGAGGCAGTATAATATTCAGAGGGTTTAAAAAAATCCTTGTTGCTCAAGATGATAATAAAATGATATAGAAACTTGGAGATGCCACCCTCCAGGTGGGACCTGGGGATCCCCTGGAATTACAGCCCATCTCCAGACTACAGAGATCAGTTCTCCTGGAGAAAATGAATGCTTTGGAGGGTGGACTCTGTGGCCTTCTGCCCCACTGCGGTCCCTGTCCTTACCAGGCTCCATCCCTAAATATCCAGGAGTTTCCCAGCCCGGATCCAGCAACTATCCAGTGTCCCCGCTAAGCTGAGTTACTGTGAGCCAGCTTACAGTTTTTTAGCCTATGGTTCACACATTTTTGCCTTCGCTCAGGAAGGATGGCGCCAGAGCAAACTGGGGCCAGAGATGCAGTGGCCAAGTCGCCCGCTCACAACTTTAATGCCAGTAGCTCACAAAGTAGAATTTTTGCTCACTTTGAGGGAGCGTCGCATCCCCCGCCAATGGCCCAGACGTACCTGGCCACCCTATTAGAAGTTTAAAGCCAGGGGGCATTTCCGGCAGGAGCGCACAGGAGCAGAGCTCCGGCAGTAAAGAGCTCAGGGGGCAGGCACATGCAACAAGCCCCACCCCCTGTTCCCAGCAGCTCTCAGTCAGAGCAAGAAGCAGCCAGGTAAGTTGCAGAGCCCCCCCCTCAAGATAGCAATCCAAAATAGTCCAGTGGCACCTTTAAGGCCAAGGTTTATTCAGGTACAAGCTCTCCCTCCTCTGTGAGGGCAGATCTGCAATCTGCATGTTCCCCCCCCCCTCCATAGCTAGCAATCCAAAAGAGTCCAGCGGAGCCTGAGTGGTGGGTGTTGCCTTCTGACACACTTCCGGTGAGGCCAGGGGGTGTGGCATATGCAAATGAGTTATGCTAACGAGCTATGCTAATGAGCTCCTGCACCTCTTTTTTCTACAAAATGACCCCTGTTTAAAGCAGTAAGAGTTGACGTTGAACTTTCTGCTCCGTACGGATTTAAGACCTAGGCTTGTCAGCTTTGAAAAAGCTGTGTTCAATATATATTTCCAAAGTAAGACGAGTAGATCTGAGCAGATTCTATGTATGCTTTCCAGGAGGTGGCAAGTGAACTCTCCCTGTTATCCCATCTTGTGCCGTTACCCTGTCGTTAACTCAAGCCCGTCCCCTTTCACTCTCCAGAAGACATTTTACAATGGCCAAGCTGCGTTTCCCTGCTGTGTTTTTACGGTGTAAAGAAGTGGGAGGGCATGACCCGAAGGACCAAGAGAAAAAGATTTGTTCCGTGTGAAACACTCGGTGTCTTGAAAAACATTCATCTCGCAGGTAGGAGATCGATTCTATTCCAGTCAAACTTAAGGACGGAGTGAATGAACAAGAAACGAAACCCACGGCCCTTGAACACGAATAGTTCCTGACATCCAACAACGGGAACAAATTATTGGGTTTTCATGGCTCGGCAGTGGTCCCAGACATGGGTGACCTGAGCAGGTTGAAGAAGGACTGATAACTTCCGTAATTTGTAAGAGAGGGGACTGCAAACTGGGACAAGATCTGCTGGACGTTTTTCAGACTTTCCTTTTGTCCATCCCGAATCTATTGTCCATCTACTTCTTATGGGTCTCCCGCTGCTCCCAAGTTCTAATATTATGGGAGGGGGAAGTTCACCTTGTAATCTTTCTCCACACCATGCACAATTGTGTGCGCGCACGTGCACGCGTTAAGTGCTGCGAAGTTGCTTCTGACATATGGCGAACCTGTTTTATTTATTTATTTCATTCAATTTCTATCCCGCCCTCCCCGCGAACGGGCTCAGGGCGGGTTACAACACGGGTTAAAGGTAAAGGTAAAGGTTCCCTTGCTCGAAAGCCAGTCGAATCCGACTCTAGGGTTGCGGTGCTCATCTCCGTTTCAAAGCTGAAGAGCCAGCGCTGTCCGAAGACGTTTCCGTGGTCATGTGGCCGGCAGGACTAAACACCAAGGCGCACGGAACGCTGTTCCCTTCCCACCGAAGTGGTACCTATTTATCTACTTGCAATTCCTTGTTTTCGAACTGCTAGGTTGGCAGGAGCTGGAACTAGAGACGAGAGCTCACTCCGTCATGCGGCACCCGGGTCTCGAACTGCTGAACAACTGACCTTTCACAGCCTGCAGTTCAGCGTCTTAGTAAACAAATTTTATTTTCTCAGGAATACAACATATAAAACATTTCATTCTATCAATTGTCTACCCCATTCCCAGTTCCTCCCCTCCCTCCAATGGCTTCCCACAATGCTTCCACCCCTGCTCCAAATTACTTCATATCATCAACAATATCAGTTTTTCATCATTACAATCTAAAGATAACATCGTTTGACTTAATATTGATCTAAACATATTAAGTTTTGTTTCACATCCCAGTTCTTTTCCAGATAAATTTTAAAATCATTCCATTCTCCAAAAAACTCATCGTCTAGTTCTGGGTCTGAGTCGGCTCTTTTCTTGCCTCTCCTGGTCTCCGTCTTGGCGATTTCTTTCCAATTCACAGATTCGCAAAATAAAGCACTCTTCTAGATGATAAGATTTAGTCCTCCATGCCTCTCTGTTTACGCTTTCCAAAGACCCTTAGAAATATATTAAAAAAGCAAATTTAGTTGAAGTCCTCCTCAAAATGTCGGGCGCAACTTCTCTATGGTAATTTCATGTAGAGTAGGTCAGATTGGTATTTTGCAGGCCCTTCCTTCCGCATAAAACTCACTTCCGGTCCGGCACCTTTAAAAGTTCCACTGTCTTCCTTTCGCTAATGCCCGTCTAGGAATTCAACTTCCTGGATGTTTCACACGGACCTCTTTCTTTGTGACACCAGCCTGCTCTTCCCACGCTATTGTTCGTGAGTTTCGATTTTACAGTTGCGCACACGGCTCCATCTTCACCACAGGAATGTTAAACAATAAGCGTTTTTACAGTTTTTAAAGGCTTCAATCAACTTTTTTCTCTCCGGAATCGGATTTCTGGGATTTACTATTCATTTTCCGCTCAACCGCTTAATTCAAATTGACTCCAAACTCAGTTCAGGTAAGCGGCACGTTTTTGTTATCTAGCACGTTCAAAACGGGTTTCGCATTGTTTCTTTTAACTCACAGTTGTTGTCCTTCTTCAAAGAAGTCTGCTGACGAAGAATTTATGCCGGTAATCCGGCTCGATCGGCCACTATAGAGTTGCTTGGCACTTGCCTTCTTCGTGGGAGGAGGTCAAAGCCCAATTCAGCTTCTTCCGAAGCTGGATTACGCCAACCTCACACTCCCTCTAGGGCGCTGCTGCCTGCTTGTCCCCCCCCCTCGCTGGGGAGTGATGCGTTGGGCTGTGTATTGCCCAAACTGTCAAAAGTGGCCGTCGCTCGCTTCGCACGATCGCGAAACGCTTCAGTCCTCCATCTTAGCCAGACCGGAAGCCCCCTGCAGTTCAGCGTCTTAACCACTTGAGCCACCGCAGTTTATAGAACAATAAAATCAGACTTTAAAAAAAACTATAAAAGCTTAACCCCTAAAACGATGGGCTTCAAACCAAGATATCCTATCATTAATATCTCTATTGTGCCACCTCACCCCAAGTTCTCATTCTTTAAGCAGAGATGCCCCAGACTCTAGTCTTTCTTCATAGGAAAGGCGATCCGACCCCTCCACATCTTGCTTCTCCTATTCTGGACTTCTCCCAGCTCGCCAATATCTTCTGCTGCTTCTTTTGGATATGTCCCCCAGACCTGCACAAAGTATCCCAAGTATGGCCACACCCTTTACATGGGCATTATAATATTGGTTGTTTCTATTTTCACTCTTTTTCTGTTACGTATTGTCAATAAAGCATTGATTTCGCTTAAGCACAGTTCCATTAGAACTTAGCATTACATGGATTGACAAATAGGCCAATCAGAGAAGCCTTTGACTTCGGCAGGAACCCATCTCATTGGTTCCAAGCTCCGTATTCCGATTGGTCACTTATAAGGGGAAGCCTACTGGAAAAGGAGTATAAGGGGCAAGGTGGGTGCATTGGGCCCTCCCGAGGAGTCCCATACCAGAATGGTGGCAGCCATTAGGGAACCTTTCTAGCCGCTGCCCGCAACAGCATGGAGTTGGCATTTTCCACCAAAACGGCTGTCAGAGTAATAGTCCCCAAGTATGTGTTCTATGGAGCTGCGGTGGCTCAAGTGGTTAAGACGTTGAACTGCAGGCTCTGGAAAGTCGGTAGTTCAGCAGTTCGAGACCTGGGTGCCGCATGATGGAGTGAGCTCCCGTCTCTAGTTCCAGCTCCTGCCAACCTAGCAGTTCGAAAGCAAGAAATTGCAAGTAGATAAATAGGTACCACTTCGGTGGGAAGGTTCTGTGCGCCTTGGTGTTTAGTCATACTGGCCACATGACCACAGAAACGTCTTTGGACAGCGCTGGCTCTTCGGCTTTGAAACAGAGATGAGCACCACAACCCTAGAGTCAGATTCGACTGGCTTTCGAGCAAGGGAACCTTTACCTTTACCTATGTGTTCTATAGGTCAGGTACTTAGAAGCTGGAGTAGAACAGACAGAAGGTGAGGTCAGTTGGGTTGGTACGAGAGCCAGTTTGGTGTAGTGGTTAAGTGCACGGACTCTAATCTGGGAGAACCGGGTTTGATTCCCCACTCCTCCACTTGCACCTGCTGATGTGACTTTGGGTCAGTCACAAGCTCTGGCACAGCTGTCCTTGAAAAAGAGCAGTTTGTGTCAGAGTTCTCTCAGCCCCACCAACCTCACAGGGTGTCTGTTGTGGGGAGGGGAAGGGAAAGGAGTTTGTAAGCCGCTCTGAGACTCCAAGTGAAGGGCGGGGTATAAATCCAATGTCTTCTTCTTCTTCTTCTACGGGCAGTTGGGCGCCTTCACACATGCTAAATAATGCAGTTTCAACCCACTTCAGCGACCATTTGCAAGTGGGTGTTGCCATTTCACACAGTAATATCCAATCACAAACAGTGTTCCTTCTAAGCTGAGTTAGTGTGAGCTAGCTCACAGTTTTGTAGCCTCCGGCGCACACATTTTTGCCTCAGCTCAGGGAGAATGGGGCTCCAGAGCAAACTAATTTATGCAGTAGCCACACCACTCGCTCACAGCTTTAATGCCAGTAGCTCACAAAGTAGAATTTTTGCTCACGAGACTCCACAGCTTAGAGGGAGCACCGGTCGCACAGTGCATTGGAAGGGGATCGAAAGTGCGTTATTTAGCGTGTGTGAAAGTGCCCGGTATCTCAGGCTCTGTATATTTATACCAGGCCCAGCCCATTCAGAGGCTTGATATTGCTGGCCAATCAGGCGACTGGTGTGTTGTGTGCCTCTCTTCCCTCCTGTGCTTGAGTACAGAAAGTCTCAGTTATGTACTGGCTTCAAGCCATGATGGTCCCGACAAGTTCCCAGTGTCCTTGCACGCCTCCATGGACTTTACAACTATGTTTCCTATTAGGGTAGCCAACTCTGGGTTAGGACATTCCTGGAGATTTGAGGGGTGGAGCCTGGGAGGGCGGGGTTCAAAGCAGCCATTTCTCCATGGGAACTGATCTCTGTAGCCTGGAGTTCTCCAACCACTGTCTAGAAGACCTTGGGTTCTGTTATTGTGAAGGTCTTGGGTCCTGTTATTGTGAAGACCTTGGGTTCTGTTATTGTGAAGGTCTTGGGTTCTGTTATTGTGAAGACCTTGGGTTCTGTTATTGTGAAGGCCTTGGGTCCTGTTATTGTGAAGGCCTTGGGTTCTGTTATTAGAGATTCAACATGGAATGTTTCCTTCAAGAGTTGATAAATAGTAATTGGTAAGAACTGGGATTGCTACACGCTCAGATAAAGCTTTCCTTGGGAGGAAAGCAATGGCGAACCTAAACAGCATGATAAAAAGTAGAGACATCACCCTGCCCACAAAAGTCCGCATGGTCAAAGCAATGGTATTCCCAGTAGTCATGTATGGCTGCGAGAGTTGGACTGTAAGGAAGGCCGAGCGCTGAAGAATAGATTCCTTTGAACTATGGTGCTGCACCATATTATAATTTATTTGTAAAACAGCTCCACGTATAAAGAAAGCAACCTGATGAAGCACTGGGGAAAACGGAATACTTACCTAGGAGATCCATCGTTGGTATTTGGAAGCAGCAGCAGTATTGCATGGTTGCTTGAGAGTTGTTTGGAAGCAACAGCATTGCATGAAGTAAAATAAAGGAATAAAAGAAGAAGCAATGTTTGTAGACTGTAACTTTAATAGAATCATATTTTTCACAGTGAACTTTGGTGGGAGTGTACCGTCTAGAGCAGGGGTGTCGAACTCATTTGTTATGAGGGCCAGATTTGACATATATGAGACCTTGTTGGGCCGGGACTGTTGGAATATGTAAGTATTCAGCATGTGTGAAACATGTGTAACAATGTACATAGATCAACTCAATCCAAGTGACAGATGTCAAAGTAACTGACAGTCCAGGTGACCAGAGCAATCCCAGCAGTGATGGGATTGGTTGTTATATGTATATAACTGTGAATGTCTTGTATATTGTGTACTGATGTGAAAACTGACTGCTTGGCAAAGCACTTTGCCCGAGAGAACTGTGACTTGTAAATAAATTGCACTGTATATAGTTTACCACTAAACCTGAATCTGTGTGGTGACTATATCAGAACCTCAGCAGGGTGCAATTGGACTGCTAGAATCCAATGGTGACCTGGGGACGTCAGGAGCGCACTCCATGACAGGGCCATGTGTGTCATAAAAGGTAATGCCAGGTAGCGAAGATATAAACTTTATAAAGGACACAAACACAAAGGGATTTTTTTGCTTAAAATAAAAACATGCTCGAAACATTTTGTTTATTTAACAGTGTCTGATCACTGACACCTCTTGCTCTGAATTATTGCATCAAAATGTCTGTGCTGTTGCAAACTTGAGTATCCTGTTCAGGTGTGCATCTGTAAGCTGCAAGCCTACGATCATGTAGCAGAAGTGGAAGAAGAAGCAGAAGACAACCAGTTCCACTGCGGGTCTGATAGAAGCCCTCCAGGGGCTTGATCTGGCCCCCGGTCCACATGTTTGACACCCCTGGTCTAGAGGCCAGCAACCCTATTTCCTGTTCTTTTGTCCTTGAGCCCCCTACCACAGCTGGTCTTCCACTGACCCAAGGATGGCGCACCTGATTGCTTCCTACCCTTCTGCTTGGCAGATGAGTCTCATTTAGGGTTGCCAACCTCCAGGTGGTGACTGGAGATCTCCCGGGATTACAACTGATCTTCAGGTGACAGAGATCAGTTCACCTGGAAGAAAGGCTCCTTTGGGAGGTGGAAACTGGGGCGTTACACCCTGCTGAAGTCCCTCCCCTCCCCAAACGCTACTCTCCTGGGCTCTTTAGCATGGAGAAACAACGACTGAGGGGTGACATGATCGAGGTTTATAAGATTATGCATGGGAAAGAGCAGGTAGAGAAAGAGGTACTTTTCTCCCTTTCTCACAATACAAGAACTCGTGGGCACTCCATGAAACTGCAGAGCGGTCGGGTTAGAACGGATAAAAGGAAGTGCTTCTTCACCCAAAGAGTGATTCACACATGGAATTCACTGCCACAGGAGGTGGCGGCGGCTACAAGCATGGACGGCTTCAAAAGGGAATTAGATAAGCATATGGAGCAGAGGTCCATCAGTGGCTATTAGCCACAAGGTATAGATAGGGGCTCTGGGGCAAGTGATGCTCTGTCTTCTTGGTGCTTGGGGGGGTCAACAGTGGGAGGGCTTCTAATGTCCTGGCCCCACTGGTGGACCTCCTGATGGCACTGGTATTTCTGGCCACTGTGTGACACAGAGTGTTGGACTGGATGGGCCTTTGGCCTAATCCAACATTGGCGTCTCTTATGTTCTTATGTTCTCCTCAGGCTTTCCACCCCCCCACCCCCCAAATCTCCACGTATTTCTCAACCCGAAGCTGGTGAACTCTAGATAGACATGGATCAGGGACTGCCAATCTCTAAAGATGTCATCAAACCTTTCGATGAAGTCGATCCAGTCCTTAAATGATCATTCTGCTTATTTCATAACCAAGAGCTCAAGTTGCAATTTATTATGTGGAGGTTGCAGTCCCCATCTTTTCTCGTATAAGGAAGATAATTAAATGTGTACAGAGATAACATATTTTGAAAAGGTGAGTTCTTTTTTTAAAAATCTGTTTGCGTTGCTGTAATTAATTTACTTGACGAATTCCCCGGAAAAAACAAAAACAAAACAAGAATCCATTGATTCTATTACTGTCGGACGGCCTCTCTCCGAATCGCTTGACGTGTTTATAATAGAATAACCTTTTTTTATTTAAAAAAGAAATCATGTTTACCACAAAGGTGATAAAGAGATAACAAAGAGACGGATGAAAACAATTACGGCGAGGGGCTCAAACAATCGCGTTTTACTGAGAGGAGATAAAACCAAGCACTTTGGCTGCATTATTACAGTAATTGTCTACCGTTCGCCCATTGTAGTAAAACAAACAGATCATGAAATGTAAGGGTAAGTTTCAAAACACACATAGAAGGCGGTTAGAGTGATTATGGCCTAGTCTGCTCAACTTAACTGTAAATTATTTTTCATTCAGGAGGACGAGGGAAGGTATTAATTAGCCGTGATTTAGATGGAGATTCAAATCCACCGGAATTCGCCGTAGGGCCGGTTCCAGCAGCCGGCTTTTATCTCGCATAAGCACTTGCTTATGTTTTAATGATAACACGGCCGTTTGCTAGTCTTCCGTGCGTGCATCTTCTTGCCCGCCGAATATTTCTCCAGATTTGCTACCAGTTAAAGCTTAGGCGTCAGGGTTTAAAATTCGTACGTCCAGAAAAGGCAGAAAAGGGGGGGGCAAAGCTGAATGAGATCATAAGACTCCAGGGAGATGAAGATGGAGAACAAAAGCAGATGAAGGGATGTGCCTATTGGGATATTTGGTTAATATAGCAGAAGTTTGCCCAGTCGTGGAAGCACGGTATCGAGTGCAGGAAACAAACCTCCCAAGAAGTATATTGCAAAAAAGAAAAGGTAAAGTTACATTTATTCAAGTACATCCAGTTCACATTCAGGTTGCAGTGGAAAGGAGAGAAAAGAAGCCTAATCTAAGGAGTGTTTTCCCAATCACAAATGGGCAGCCAATCCGGCATCACGCGTGTGAGGGTATGAGGGCATTGTATCTCCAGAAGAGACCTGCAGAGGCATGAGTCTCCATGGAAGGCCATGAGAAGTCCCCACTGAGAGAGCTCTTTCGAGGACTGCCCATGAGAGAAGAGCTCTGAGAGAACTTGTGACTGACCCAAGGTCACACCAGCGGCTGCATGTGGAGGAGTGGGGAATCAAACCCGGCTCTCCCAGCCCGCACTCCTAACCACTACACCAAACTGGCTCTTAACATCTATACATCCTTAGAGTGAGGTAAAGGTAAAAGGTAAAGGTTTCCCTTGCTCGAAAGCCAGTCGAATCTGACTCTAGGGATGTGGTGCTCATCTCTGTTTCAAAGCCGAAGAGCCAGCGCTGTCCAAAAACGTTTCCGTGGTCATGTGGCCGGCACGACTAGATGCCGAGGCGCACGGAACGCTGTTACCTTCCCACCAAAGGGGTACCTATTTCTCTACTCACAATTTCTTGCTTTTGAACTGCTAGGTTGGCAGGAGCTGGGACCAGAGACGGGAGCTCACTCCGTCATGCGGCACACTCGGGTCTCGAACTGCTGAACTACCGACCTTCCGGTCTGCAGCTCAGCGTCTTAACCACTTGAGCCACTGCAGCCCCTATATAGAGTGATGTAGCACCCCCAAATGTCCAGGCGTGCTGAGTTGCTCACTTTAGCAGTGTCGTCCAGCTGTCTTTGACGAGTTCTGCGGGTACCAAAAAACCCCAAATCATCTCTAGGTGTTTTTCCTTCTACCCTCAAAATCAGCGCGGCAAGGACGAGCAAATAGGTTCTTATTCTCCCGCAGCCCCAATAATTCATCCGTTGCCGCCGTTCTCCTCGGCTGCATCCCCCCGTCGATCAACCTGCCCTTTCTCTCAGCCTGCCCTTATTCTGAACGCCTCCTCCATAATTCAGTGTTCTTTTTGCTCCTTCCCAAGACGGCGTCTCCTGATCAACAGGTGTCACAAGCAAGCAGCCTACCGCCTGGTGTCCACGGAGGCCACTTTTGAGAAAGACCCGTCGACACAGATGGCTAGGGCTGCCAACCTCCAGGTGTGGCCTAGAGATCTCCTGAAATGACAACCGATCGCCAGACTACAGAAATCAGTGCTCTTGGAGAAAGTCGCTGCTTTGGAGAGTGATCTCCGTGGCATTATGCCCCACTCAAGTCCCTGCCCTCCGCAAATGCCACCTTCCTCCGGTTCCTTCCCCAGATTTCCAAGAATTTCCCAGCCTTCGGCCTGGCTAGGGACATATGAACACCTGCCAGTTTGGCTCATGCTCTGTTCACTGATCACAAGCAGGGACGATTTTTCGAGGACTGGTTCAGTAAGTCATCAATCTGTTTGCCGGTATTCAACATGTTGCTTCACTGTATTTATTCCTAGCCATGCATTGCGACTGAGGGGTGACATGATTGAGGTTTATAAGATTATGCATGGGAAAGAGCAGGTAAAGAAAGAGGTACTTTTCTCCCTTTCTCACAATACAAGAACTCGTGGGCACTCCATGAAACTGCAGAGCGGTCGGGTTAGAATGGATAAAAGGAAGTACTTCTTCACCCAAAGAGTGATTAACACATGGAATTCACTGCCACAGGAAGTGGTGGCGGCTACAAGCATGGACGGCTTCAAAAGGGAATTAGATAGGCATATGGAGCAGAGGTCCATCAGTGGCTATTAGCTACAAGGTATAGATAGGGGCTCTGGGGCAAGGGATGCTCTGTCTTCTTGGTGCTTGGGGGGGGGTCAACAGTGGGAGGGCTTCTGGTGTCCTGGCCCCACTGGTGGACCTCCTGATGGCACCTGGTATTTCTGGCCACTGTGTGATACAGAGTGTTGGACTGGATGGGCCTTTGGCCTGATCCAACATTGGCGTCTCTTACGTTCTTATGTTCTCTTATGGAATGGGGGGTGTCTTTTTTGCAGAACTGTGGTGCCGGCCAGATGGTCTGGGAGGCAACTTGAAAGGGGGGAGAGATGGAGACTTGCATGTGCTCAGTAAGAGGAGACATCCTACTCTTGCTGGTGTTCTGTAGTCTCTTCTCCTGTCACCCTGTTTTCTTCCCAGGCAGTGTTTAACCAGGAGATATAAGAATGCAAGCTGGGGTTGCCAGACCTTCCACTGGCACATGCATACTCCTCGCTGTCTGCCACTGCTGTGTCAGCCGGTGGGAGAAAAATGAAGCAAATTGCCATCAGCACAATGATAAATAGAAGAGAAGAGATTGGAGGAAGAGGAAGAAGAGGAGGAGGAGATTGGATTTATACCCCGCCCTTCACTACCTGAAGACACCCTGTTAGGTAGGTGGGGCTGAGAGCAGTGTTCCCTCTAAGCTGGGTTAGTGTGAGCTAGCTCACAGTTTCATAGCCTCTGGCTCACACTTTTTTGTCTTAGCTCAGGAAGGACGGCTCTAGAGCAAACTGATCTGTGCAGTAGCCAAAATCGCTCGCTCGCAACTTTAATGCCGGTAGCTCACAAAGGAGAATTTTTGCTCACAAGACTCCGCAGCTTAGAGGGAACATTTGCTGAGAGAGCTCTTTCGAGAACTGCTCTTGAGAGAAGAGCTCTTAAAGAACTTATAACTGACCCAAGGTCACACCGGCAGCTGCATGTGGAGGCGTGGGGCCTCAAACCCGGTTTTCCCAGATTAGAGTCTGCGCTCCTAACCACTACAACCAATCATCTCTCTCTGATGTGATTTTACTTCCAGGGAAACCCCTGAAGTGACATCACACCTCTCTAGGAATTTCTGGTTAACTCTGTGGATTTACCATTGAGTTCCCAGGGATTCCTAGAGAACCATGTGTCCTCTGCAGGTTTTCAAAAGTGACGTGGCACCATTCCCTCCCGTCCCTGCCCCCCAATGCCCACATGAAAGTCACCATTTCAGACGTGCGCTACTCTCCAATAGTGGTCCCGGTCACACGTGCCGGGAAACGTGGGGGGGAGGCGTGGCTTTTTGCGGCGGCACAGTGTGTCCTGCTGCAAACACGATCTGGCGCGACGGCAGTTTCCTTCCTCGCGCACGTTCCCGGCGCGCTCCAACTACGCAGGAGGAGCACGCTGGAGCTATCGCATGAAGAGAGTCGTCAGCGGCCCATCACAAGCCGTTTGCTAGTGGACTTTACGAGGTACCTTTTTACTCCACATCTTCAGCCGGCTGCGATGGGTGCGCTACGCTGGCCAGATGTTGCTGTGTGTTGTTGTTCAGCCGCACAGTCGAGTCTGACTCTCCGCGACCCCATGGACCAGATCCCGCCAGGCCCTCCTGTCTTCCGTCGTGCTCCGGAGTTTGCTTAATTTCATGTTAGTTGCCTTGATAACACTGTCTAACCATCTCATCCTTTGCCATCCTCTTCTTCTTTGACCTTCAGTCTTTCCCAGCGTCAGGGTCTTCTCCAGTGAGTGCTCCCTTCTCATTTGGTGGCCAAAGTATTTGAGCTTCAGTTTCATTATCTGGCCTTCCAGGGAACAGTCAGGGTTGATTTCTTTTAGGATTGACTGATTTGATTTGCTGTGTGACCGCACCCTTATAATCCTCCTGGCATTCGTGCCGTTCCTGCGGCAACTTCTGCGTCTGATCGGGGCCAGTGAGTGGCTACTGAGCTGCATATGAAAAGGCCGTATTTTGAGCAGTGACCTTTTTGACCAGTTGTATAACCTCCGCAGGATCACACTTAGGAATGTCCAGCTCTTTCTGTTTACAGATAAAACTGCCCCAACTACTGACTCTACGGTCGCCAAGCTCCAAGTGGTGTCTGGAGATCTCCTGCTACTACAACTGATGTCCAGGCGACCAAGACCAGAACAGCCATTTGTACATTATCTGACTCATGCAGGGGTAAATTCAAGAGCTGTGGTTCCAGGAACGTTTATATGCCTGAAGAAGATTTGTTCGAAACATGCAGGTTATGCCCGGGAGGCGTGTTGCTAGGCTTGCTTGCTAGCTGAATCACCTCATGGGAAAATACACCTACTAGGCTTGCTGGCTAAGCTGAATCATCACAGTGAGAAATACAAGCTGCCTGCTAGCTTTACCTGATGGATCATCACTTGGGAAATGTACAATAGGTTGCTGCATTGTTCAGTACACATCTCTGTACATTGGTATCTATCCTCCATCAGGAAGAAGACAGTTAACACTGGAGTGGGTTTCTGCGATGATGGACTCTTCGTGTTATGTAATTTAGTTTGAAAGTGTTTGAAATGTTGATGTTGTAGTTTGAAAGTGTTTACAATACACTAATAATAATAATAATAATAATAATAATAATAAACTAATAATAATAATAATAATAATAATAATAATAATAATAATAATAATAATAATAATAATAATACTTTCCATTTATTAATCGCTTTCCCCAATGGGCTCAAAGCGATGTAACTCAATATAGACAAGGGACTAACAATGTTTGTAGGGGATAGGGAAGACAACATATATTCATTTTTAATTGCACGCGCCGTCACTGCCCGGTATAGACGTCTTCTGGCTTGGCTCCGTCATTTTCTGCACGGCTGCGTGTTGGCCAGGCTTCAGGACCCGTATGTCATTCGCCACACTGCCACCGCCTGGCCGGAACATCCATTGCAGGGATTCTTTCGTACCCCAGAAGCTGTTTTGCCTTCCAAGCCTCTACCAGGACGTCCGACCATCAGCTAACACCCCCCCCACACAAGGGAGATTGGCGTGCCCACCCTCTCTAAGGAGTGGTTCCCATTTTATCTACTCTCCGAAGCTTTCGAATCGCTGGGTGGACGATGAGCTGGGGACAACAGGCTGGCTGCGCACACCAGCGTGGGGCTTGAACTAACACAGTTCAGATGTTAAGACAGTGGGATATACCCACTGTGCCACCGCTCCCCTAGAGTTGATGTCGTGTATAGAAATCAAATATATTTAGCTATAAGTGCATGTGAATATTGTGTGTGTTGTTCCAACATGGTGTTTTCTGTGTTTACCTGACCAAGATCAGTTCACCTGGAGGAAATGGCCATGTTGGAAGGTGGGTCTCTCCCCTCCCCAAAGCCCCCCCTCCTCAGGCCCCTCCTCCGAAATCGCCAGGTGTTTTCCAAGCTGGGGCTGGCAACCCGACTTGTGGCCATCATGAAACTTATTTCTCCTGTCTCCCCTGCCTAGAGTGATATCAAAATAAACTTAAAACAACGAGTGGGGTTCTACCTGCTCCATCTGACCTGATTCCCGTCCTTGCTGCAGCTCCTGTCCTGCTTGGTTTTCATCCAGCTGGATCCCACGACCCCCAGGATACCAGGGAACAAAAACAGGGCTCCTCTTTCTTCTTTCAATAGTGGAAACTCTGGTAGGATCCAAGCCAACGGGCAGGCTTTCCTTTCTCCAGGGCCAAGTAAACGTTTAGCTGCAAATGCATGCCAGATGTTGGGAAAAGAACTCCTTGGAATTAATTTACCATGTTCCCGGGTTTTTTTATTAGAATGACACCATACAATGTTTCTCAATGTTTTCCAGGGTTCTCTTTGATATGTCTTCAAACAACAGGCATCTAGCACAGAGTAAAGACGATGGCTGCATTCCTAGAACATCCTATGACAGTCGGCTGTGTTCAAAACGTTCATGGTGGAGCTAGGGATGCCAGCCTCCAGGTGGGACCTGGGGATCCCCTGGAGTTACAGCTCATTTCCAGGCTACAGAGATCAGCAGAGGTTCATCGGTGGCTATTAGCCACAAGGTATAGATAGGGACTCTGGGGCAAGGGATGCTCTGTCTTCTTGGTGCTGGGGGGGGTGTCAACAGTGGGAGGGCTTCTAATGTCCTGGCCCCACTGGTGGACCTCCTGAGGGCACCTGGTGTTTCTGGCCACTGTGTGACACAGAGTGTTGGATTCTTCACCCAAAGAGTGATTAACACATGGAATTCACTGCCACAGGAAGTGGTGGGTGCTACAAGCATGGACGGCTTCAAAAGGGAATTAGATAAGCATATGGAGCAGAGGTCCATCAGTGGCTATTAGCCACAAGGTATAGCTAGGGGCTCTGGGGCAAGTGATGCTCTGTCATCTTGGTGCTTGGGGGGGGGGCAACAGTGGGAGGGCTTCTAATGTCCTGGCCCCACTGGTGGACCTCCTGATGGCACTGGTATTTCTGGCCACTGTGTGACACAGAGTGTTGGACTGGAGGGGCCTTTGGCCTGATCCAACATTGGCATCTCTTATGTTCTTATGTTATGTTCAGTTTCTAGGGTTGCCAGAAGCATTCCCTCACAGTTTTTGAGCCTCCGGCTCACCCGTTTTTTGTCTTAACTCAGGAAGGATGGGCTCCGGAGCAGACTAATGTATGCTGTAGCCAAATCGCTCGGTCGCCACTTGAATGCCGGGAGCTCAAGCCTCCACAGCTTAGAGGGAGCATTGGTTGCCCGTTCCAGTTAGAGAAATACCTGGAGAGTTTGGGGGTGAAGCCTGAGGAGGGCAGGGTTTGGGGAGAGGGGGGACTTCAATGGAGTATAATGCCATAAAGCCCACCTCACAAAGCAGCCGTTTCCTTCAGGTGAACTGATCTCTGTCGCCTGGAAGTAAGTTGTAATAGGGGGAGATCTCCAGCCATCACCTGGAGATTGGCAACACCCTCAGTCCCCCGGAGCAAATGGATGCTTTGGAGGGTGGACTCTATGGCACTGTAACCCACAGAGGTTCCTGTCCTCCCCAGGCTCCATCCCGGACTCTCCAGGAGTTTCCCAATGTGGATCCAGCAACCAGGGGTCATTTCCTGCAGGAACGCACAGGAGTGGAGCTCCGGCAGTAAAGAGCCCAGGGGGCGGGCACATGCAACAAGCCCCGCCCCCTGCTCCCAGCAGCCCTGGGCCACGAGGAGCAAGAAGCAGCCAGGTAAGTTGCAGAGGCCCCCCCCCCAGATAGCAATCCAAAACAGTCCAATGGCACCTTTAAGGCCAAGTTTTATTCGGGTACAAGCTCTCCCTCCTCTGTGAGGGCAGATCTGCACGTCCCCCCGTCCCCCATAGCTAGCAATCCAAAACAGTCCAGTAGAGCCTGAGCGGTGGGTGTTGCCTTCTGATACGCTTCCAGTGATGTCAGGGGGTGTGGCATATGCAAATAAGTTGTGCTAATGAGTTATGCTAATGAGCTCCTGCACCCCTTTTTCTACGAAATGACCGCTGCCAGCAACCAATATTCCCTCTAAGCTGAGTTAGTGTGAGCTAGCTCACAGTTTTTTAGCCTCTGGCTCACACATTTTTGGTCTTCGCTCCGGCAGGACAGCTTCAGAGCAAACTAATTTATGCAGTAGCCAGATCACTTACTCGCAAGTTTAACGCCAGTAGCTCACAAAGTAGAATTTTTGCTCACGAGACTCCACAGCTTAGAGGGAACATTGCCAGCAACCATACCCCATCATTCCCTGCTGGTGGCCAAGGGGCAACTGAGAACCCTAAGGGGAGTCGATCGCCTGACAAAAGAGGAGGAAAGTAACCATTTCGAAAACAACCTCAGCCTGTACCCACCTGTCTCCTCTGCCCATGGATGTCATGATTGCAGCCAAGTTTGGTGCAGTGGTTAGGAGCACGGACTCTAATCTGGGAGTACAGGGTTTGATTCCCCACTCCTCCACAGGCAGCTGCTGGTGTGACCTTGAGTCAGTCACCAGTTCTTTCAGAGCTGTTCTCTCAGGAGCCGTTCTCGAGAGAGCTCTCTCAGCCCCACCTGCCTCACAGGGTGCCTGTTGTGGGGAGGGGAAGGGAAAGGGGATTGCGAGCCACTCTGAGACTCCTTTGGGTAGTGAGGGGTGGGGTATAAATCCAATCTCTCCTCCTCCTCCTTCTTTCCCACAATTTGCCACCATTTTGCATGCAGTCCAAATCGGAGACTTTTTTCCAGATTCAGCTGAGCTGGTGCATGTAAAATAAGAGAATCTTAAAAAAACAAAAACACCAACAGCACCCCATTATAATTATTTGTGGCCTATGTGCATGCACAAAGACGGTACGACGAAAGAATTATCCCAAGGCGTTCCGGCGAAGACATCCGAAAGTGCAACAGTGAAATATGCATAAGTGTGTGGGCGTTGCAGAGAACTGGCCATTGTTTCGAAGGCATCGCCAGGATTCCTGTCGCCGAGAGACACCCCACCACCACCACCGCGGACTTCCTTAAAGCTCAAAAAGCAATTGTTCCTTATGAATGGGCTGGTGGTGGTTGTGCATTATTTAAATTCGTCCGCGGAGAGAAATGTTTCTTCCTCGTCAAGATTTACAGGAGGGCCGTGCGTGCAGAGAATGTTAGGATCTGGCCGGCAAAGCGGACGCACGTCCACAACGGCCCCAGTGCCTTCTTTTTAAAAGAAAAAAGGTGCTTCAGGAAGTGGAACTTCAGAGCTGGGGGAATTGTTCCCCTTTCCCCGCTCACAGCTGCGCACAGCGTCTTCACTCCAAAGAGGCCTGGAGCAACTTTTAGATTCTTTTAAGAGCTGTGTACTCTGCCAAACGTAGCTCCATAGAGACCTCACAAGGTGACTCATAGACTCAGGGCTCTTTTTGTAGAAAAAGCCCAGCAGGAACTCATTAGCATAATAGCCCACACCCAATAGCAGAAACCCATTAGCCTATTAGGCCACACCCCTGACAGCACCGCTCATTAGCACATTAGGCCGCACCCACATGTTACCAGAAGTGTGGTCATCCAGCCACACTCACCTTTCCCTTCTTATTCTGTTTACCTTGTTTGTGGTCAAAACCCAGGGCCTTTTTTTGTAGCAGGAACTCCTTCGTATGTTAGGCCACACACCCCTACTGTAGCCAATCCGAATGAGTTTCTGCTGTTGGGTGTGGCCTATTATGCTAATGAGTTCCTGCTGGGCGTGGCCAACTCAGGAGCCAGCCGGAACTCCATTCCTGTGCGTTCCTGCCCAAAAATAGCCCAGCTCATAGTACAGTCACATGAACTCACGCAGCTGCCTTATAATGAATCGGACCACTGGCTCCCTCAAGGTCAGCCTTGGCTACGCAGACTCGCAGGGGCTCTCCGGGGGCTCAGGCAGAGGTCTTTCACATCCCCTCCTACCTCATTCTAGGCTCGTAGCTATAGTGGGGCATTTGGGGGCCAGCCCCGCTGCCCCCCACTTACTATCCAGGCCTCCTGTGACGAAATGGCATTTACATGCGTGTGTAAGATGAAGGCCGTCTGTGTTGTTGTTGTTCAGTCGCACAGTCGAGTCCGACTCTTCGCGACCCCATGGACCAGATCACGCCAGGCCTTCCGGTCTTCCGCCGTCCTCTGAAGTTGGCTCAATTTCATGTCCGTTGCATCTATGACACTGACTAACCATCTCATCCTTTGCCGTCCCCGTCTTCTTTGACCTTCAGTCTTTCCCAGCATCAGAGTCTTCTCCTCCAGTGAGGGCTCCCTTCTCATTGGGTGGCCAAAGTATCTGAGCTTCAGTTTCATTATCTGGCCTTCCAGGGAACAGTCAGGGTTGATTTCTTTTAGGATCTGGTCCACGGGGGTCGTGAAGAGTCGGACTCGACTGTGCGACTGAACAACAAAAAAATTTATATCCCGCCCTCCCTGAAGGCTCAGGGCGGCTCACAAGGGGCATAAATGCCGAGGTTAAAACAATAAAACAATACAAAACAGTATAAAATACAATAAATACAATTCACGAAAAATTACTTTCATGGTGCTCCAAGGATATTTAACTATAGGATTCAAGATGGGCTTCCAAGATAATTTATGCTGTACCGTGACAACAATATACGTCCCTACAGCGCTGTCATCTGCCAGGAACGTCTCACGCCCCCGATATTGTCCGCTCCAGAGATGGTCAATTTGCGGTATTAAGAAGGAAGGGGGCGCAGATGGAATAATGATGGCGGATAATGGTGGATGATGGTGGCGGCGGCTCCTACTCGAAAGCCTGGTGGAAGAGCTCCATTTTACAGGCCCTGCGGAACTGAACCAGGTCCCGCAGGCCCGCAGGGCCCGGATCTCCTCTGGGAGCTCGTTCCACCAGGTAGGAGTCGCCACCGAAAACGCCCTGGCCCTAGTGGCAGCCAGTTTGATGTTCCTGAGGCCTGGAATATCCAGGAGATTTTGATTCCCCGACCGTAGTGCCCTTGGGGGAACATGCGAGGAGAGGTGGTCCCTTAGGTAAGCCGGACCCTGACCATATAGGGCTTTAAAGGTTAAAACCAGCACTTTGAAGCGAATCCGGTACGCCATTGACAGCCAGTGCAGCGCTTTCAGCACAGGCCGGATGTGATCCCGTCTAGTGAGACCCATCGACAGCCTGGCTGCAGCATTCTGCACTAGTTGCAGCTTCCGAATTTGCGATAAAGGCAGCCCCATGTAGAGAGCGTTACAGTAGTCTAGCCACCTCTGTTTGTCTTTTGCCTTGAAAACCCTACGAGGTCATCATAAGTCAGCTGTGTGACATGATGGCAAAAAAAAAATTACACAAAGACATGGGGAGGCAGATGAAGAAGAAGACGAGGAGGAGGAGGAGATTGGATTTATACCCCAGCCTTCACTACCTGAAGGAGTCTCAGAGCGGCTTGCAATCTCCCTTCCCTTTCCCCTCCCCACAACAGACAGCCTGGGAGCTAGGTGGGGCTGAGAGCAGTGTTCCCTCTAAGCTGAGTTAGTGTGAGCTAGCTCACAGTTCTTTTAGCCTCCAGCTCACACCTTTTTGCCTTAGCTCAGGAAGGATGGCTCCAGAGCAAACTAATTTATGTGGTAGCCAAGTTGCTTGCTCACAACTTTAACGCCAGTAGCTCGCAAAGTAGGATTTTTGCTCACAGGACTCCACAGCTTAGAGGGAGCATTGGCTGAGAGAGCTCTGAGAGAACTCGTAACTGACCCAAGGTCACACCAGCAGTTGCATGTGGAGGAGTGGAGAATCAAACCTGGTTCTCCCAGATTACAGTCCGCGCTCCTAACCACTACACCAAACTGCCTGTGCAGGCGGTTAAATGCCTGCCAGTAACATCTATCTATGGACAGCTGCTACAGCTGTTCGAATCCCACCGCGGCCAGTGTGAGCAACTGGCCCTTGTCCCAGCTCCCGCCAACCCAGCGGTTCGAAAGCGCCGATTAACACCTTTGCGCAAGTAGATGAATGGGTACCTACCTTAGAGGGTAGGGGGCACCCTCCCCCGTCGAGGGGGTTGCTGGAGTGTCAAAGACTGGTGGAGAGGCGAGGCGGCGAGTAAGCGGCTGGAAAGATGGCGTCCCGGTACAGCTCGAACGATGGAAGCAGACGGCGGCGGAGAGGCGGAGTCGGATGACGTGGGGAAAGCGGACAGCACAGGTGTGGCGGAGCCGGAAGGACAGAGCTGCAGCCGCGCCAGAGCGTGCCGCACGTCGGAGGGGCCCAGCTGACCCACCGCAGGAGTGACCATCGAAATGGAGCCAGAAGACAGCCGAGAGACATCGAGCCGAGGAACGCCGACCTGAAGACCGTCCGGTACCTCCACTGGGTGCTGATAGGGACTGCCCCCCACCCTGTGTTCTGTGGCCATAGATTAGGTATGAGATTCAAAGTGTAAGCCGCTCAGAGACCCCTTAGCGGGGGTTCGAGCGGGGTAATCGTAAAATTAAAAAAAAAAAATTAAACACCTATACATCCTTAGAGTCTGGCCTTACGCAATGTAGTCTCAGAGTGGCTTACAATCTCCTTTCGCTTCCCCTCCCCACAACAGACACCCTTTGAGGTAGGTAGGGCTGAGAGAGCTCTGAGAGAACTGCCCTTGAGAGAACAGCTCTGAAGGAACTTGTAACTGAGCCAAGGTCGCACCAGCAGCTGCATGTGGAGAAGTGGGGAATCAAACCCGGTTCTCCCAGATTAGAGTCTGTGCGCCCAACCACTACACCAAACTGGCAAAAGAGGACGCCATGCGTCTACTTTCTGAAGAAGAGTCTTCCAGCTAGTAGTGTATCTGGTGAGGCACAACTGAAAAAAGACACTCTTGCCAAGTTGGTGCATCTGACGAGGCACAACCGTGAAAACAAGACACCCCTGCCAAGTCCTCTGTTTGGCACCGCCACAAAAAGCCAACCGCCGCCGCCGCCGGTCACCCTCCGAAGGAACAGTGAAACCATTAAAAAATATATCCTGCATTTTAAAGTCTGGTAATAGCAGCTGTGGACTATTGTGCCATTAGCAAAGGTTGGCTGAGCTCAATACTCACCATTAGGATGACAAAGGAAGAAAGTGGAAATCCAAGGTCAGGCCTCTTAATAGCACATTCTGCTTCATTCCTGTTTCTGTGGTTAATATGTAACTTCTTGGGTTTTCCAATTATATTTCCCCCCCCCTTCCTGTAATAAAAGCTAACCAAAAAAAAAGGAAGGGAGGGAGGAGAGAGGAAAATAATTCCACCGACTACTCTCTGCGTTTGCAGTGAGCAAAGGTGCAGAACATCGGGGAACATCTGACACGCATCGTGACCGATGCTCCCTCTAAGCTGTGGTGCCTTGTGAGCAAAAATTCTGCTTTGTGAGCTACTGGCATTAAAGTTGTGAGCGAGCGATTTGGCCGCTGCACAAATTAGTTTCCTCTGGAGCCATCCTTCCTGAGCTAAGGCAAAAATGTGTGAGCTGGAGGCTAAAAAACTGTGAGTTAGCGCACATTCACTCATCCTAGAGCATGGGTGTCAAACATGCAGCCCAGGGGCCGGATCAGGCCCCCGGAGGGCTTCTATCAGGCCCACAGTGGAACTGGCTGCCTTCTGCTGCTTCTTCCAGTTCTGCTGCTGCCGCGTCATCGTAGGTTTGCAGCTTACAGATACACACCTGGACAGCATACTCAAGACTGCAACAGCACAGACATTTTGAGGCAATAATTCAGAGCAAGTGGTGCCAGCTATCAGACACCGTTAAATAAACAAAATGTTTATTATTTAAGCATGTTTTTTTATTTTAAGTAAAAAAACAAACCCTTTGTGTTTGTGTCCTTTATAAAGTTTATATCTCCGCTATCTGGCATTACCTTTTACGACACACGTGGCCTGGCCCAACGAGGTCTCATTTATGTCAGATCCGGCCCTCATAACAAATGAGTTTGACACCCCTGTCTTAGAGGGAACACTGGGCTCCTGGCTATTGTTCTGGATCTCTTTGTACCCCTTGTGAGAATCCAAGATCCTCAGTGGCGGCCGGTTAATGACCCATGACGAGGAACTGGCTGATGCTAGGACGGAGTGGTGAGGGGAACGGTATTATGCCGCATCGAGTTAAGAGAGAGGCATCTCTCGAGTCTTTTGCAAAGCGTGGTTGCTCATTTATTGGCCGCTGGGTGCTCGTGGCTACCCCGAGCGTCTGGAATTGTCAGTGGACCCTGAGCAACCAAGGAGGGAACTGTCAGGGAAGCGGCAGCTTTTGCAGTGAACCTGTGAGCGGAGGGTCCCTGGTTCAGTCCTTGGCATCTCCGACTAAAAGGACCGGGCAGGAGGTGATGGGAAAGACCTCTGCCTGAGACCTTGAAGAGCTGCTGCCAGTCTGAGTGGACAATACTGACCTTGATGGACCAAGGGTCTGAGTCAGAAGAAGGCAGCTTCATGTGTGTTCGGCTGCCGACCTTGCAGTGTTCGATTCACAATCAGATGTGCCTTATACTGAATCAGACCCTTTGTCCATCGAGGTCAGTATTGTTCATCAAGGTCAGTATTGTCTAGTCAGACTGGCAGCAACTTTGAAGGTTCTCAGACTGAGGTGTTTCACATCACCTGCTGCCTGGTCCTTCAAACTGGAGATGCCGGGGATTGAACCTGGGACCTTCTGCACGCCAAGCAGAGGCTCTGCCACCTTGGCGGGGCTTCCTCGCACTCCTCTCTACAGCTCTCCAGGGTCTCAGGCTGAGGTCTTTCACATCACCTACTTCCTGGTCCTTTTAACTGGAGATGCTGGGGATTGAACCTGGGGCCTTCTGCACGCCAAGCAGAGGCTTTACCTCCAAGCCACAGCCCCTCTCTACAACTCTCCAGGGTCTCAGACAGAGGTCTTTCACATTACCTGCTGCCTGGTCCTTTTAACTGGAGATGTCGGGGATTGAACCAGGGACCTTCTGCACGCCAAGCAGAGGCTCTGCCACTGAGTCACAGCCCCTCTTTACAGCTCTCCAGGGTCTCCGACCGAGGTCTTCCACATCACCTACTGCCTGGTCCTTTTAACTGGAGATGCCGGGGATTGAACCGGGGACCTTCTGCATGCCAAGCAGAGGCTCTGCCAGTGAGCCACTAGTGGCCACCCCCAATGCACATTTTAAATCCTGACCTTCATAGCTCAGGTGAACCCAATCTTGTCAGATCTCAGAAGCTAAGTAGGGTTGGCCCTGGTTAGTATTTGTATGCAGAGGTCATTTCGGGGGGGATCGCGGGGGAACGCAGTTCCCCGGGTGAGGTGCAGATGGCGGGGCACATGATGAAGCCCCACGCCCTGCTTCTGGCCGCCCCGCTTCCAGCCCTCATTCAGCCAGGAGGAGGCAGGAGAAGAGGGAGGGTAAGTTGCTTCCTCCCCACCTCTCCCCACCCCTGCCTGCCTGGGGCCAGGGAGGGCCTTGGCGGGGCTTCCTCACACTCCCGCTGGCCTTGCAGGTCCACCGCGGGGCCCCTGATGTCAGGGGGTGTGGCATATGCTAATGAGTTATGCTAATGAGTTCCCCTAGCTCTTTTTCTACGAAATGACCCCTGTTTGTATGGGAGACAACCAAGGAAGTCCAGGGTCATTATGACACAGAGTTTGGCCCTTCCCTGACAGTCTTGAACACAAGAAGCTGCCTTATACGGAATCAGACCATTAGTCCATCAAGGTTGGTATTGTCTACTCAGACTGGCAGCAGCTTTCCAGGGTCTCAGGCAGGAGTCTTTCCCATCAACTACCGTCATTTAACCAGAGAGGTCAGGGATTGAACCGGGGACCTTCTGCATGTGAAGCGGAGGTTCTTCCACTGAGCCACAGCTCCGCCTGCAGTGTATATGCAGTTTGGCCCTGAGTGACATGGATGGCGGCTGAAGGGGGTTTGCTTTGCATCTTAGCAAAGCAGCGCATGCATGAAAATACTGCTGATCCCAACAGATTGGTAGTCGTGAATGCCGCAAAGGAGTACTTAGATGGACATCAAATGGTCGGATTTTACCTAAACACGGTGTTTAGTTATGACTGGTTTCTGTGATTTGCAACTGAACTAACTGTCTGATTAAACAATCGCCTGTTGAGCAGAGCCGAGGTGCAGCAAGGATGGGGGAAGCGGAACTCATTGGCGGAGTAAGAATGTGAATACACTGAAAGTCAATTGGGCTATACAGTACTGTTAGGAAGGAATAGTTGAAGCGACCTGTCGAACAGCTGCGAACAGGTAGACAAACGGACGAACAGTCCACTGAAAAATTGCTCCTGGTTTGCGACTGGCAAACAAGGCGGGAGATGAATAGGTGATTGCTTGATTTTCAGACAACAGAGATTTCCAGTCAACAGAGATCAGTTCCCGTAAGGAAAATGGCTGCTTTGGGGGAGGTGGACTTTATGGCATTATACCATGCTAGGGTTGCCAAGTCCCCACTGACCACCAGCAGGGGATGGGGAGGGATAGGGTTGCCAGTTCAAGGGTGGGAAACCTCTGGAGATTTAGGAGTGGAGCCTGGGGAGAACAGGGACCTCAGTGGGGTATAATGCCATAAAGTCCACCTCCCCAAAAAATGTATCCATTTTCTCCAGGAGAACTGATCCTTGTAATCTGGAGATGAGCTGCAATTCCAGGGGATTCCCAGGTCCCACCTGGAGGATGGCATCTTTATAACCCTGCTGAGGCCCCTCCCCCAAATCCTCCCACCCCAGGCTCCACCCCCAAAATCTCCAGGTATTTCTCAACCTGGCTTTGGGAACCCTAGTATCTTAGCATCAATCACTGAGGTAGTGTTTTGTATGTTGTTGGTGGAGGCTCATGAACATAACAGCCCTGCTGGATCAGACCATCTCATCTTGCATCCTGACTCACGTAGTTACTCTGGAAGCCTAACAACAGCACATAGAGGTTGAGGCCTTCCCCTGATGTTGCCTCCTGGCACTGGGGTTTAGAGGTTGACTCAGGGCTCCCAAGTACTTACCTTAATTCGGTGGGGGATGTATAGTTCTTCGCGGGATCATTCCCACGGGGAAAACACAGGCGCTGCACTATTCCGTCGCCCAGACGTGACGTAGGCACGTAGCTGGGCGACGCTCTAGCAATGGGGCTGGAAACTCGATGGTACCAGATCGATGGTACCATCGAGTTTCCAGTCCCATTACCAGAGCGTCCCCCAGCTACATGCCTACGTCACGTCTGGGCGACGGAATAGTGCAGCGCCTGTGTTCCAAGCAAGAATCTTTCGGCGGGGAAGCGTGTGTCCCCCGCCGGATTGTAGGTAAGTACTTGGGAACCCTAGGTTGACTGCCTCTGAACGTGGAGGTTCCCTTTAGTCACTGTAGTAGCCACTGATAGACTTATCCTCCATGAATCTGTCTAATCCCCTTTTAAAACTGTCTGTGTCTGTGGCCATCACTACATCCTCTGGCAGCAAATGCCACGTTTTAAGCATTTAATTAATCAGGAATCCTGGGATGCCATTTTGCCGAACACTGGGTGATTCTGCATTGGCTTTTCCCTCTGTTGTTCTACCACAGCTCAAAAACCACATTCAAATGTCTCAGGGCAACACTGTACTGACTGCAAAGTCACCCCTGAACGGCCATAAATCTATGCAGAAGCTACCATGAAACCCGATGATCAAAGAAAGCGAAAGCGGCATGCAGTGTAGAGGGTACCATAAAACCTGATGATCAAAGAAAGTGAAAGCGGCCTGCAGTGTAGAGGGTACCATAAAACCCGATGATCAAAGAAAGTGAAAGCGGCCTGCAATGCAGAGGCGGATTTCTGTTCCAACGTAGGTTTCGTAAAACAGCAAAGGGAAAAGCCAATGTAGAATCGCCTATTTGCCGAACACTGAGAAACTCCAGAGTGGCAGGCAAATGCGAAAAGAACCAATGTGTTAGTGTTGCAATGTGACACTGCATTGCCCTCTTTTGCCCTTGTCGTCACTTGCCTTCAATAGCTTCATCGTGCAGCAATACACTTGGAGCATGTCTGTTCTTTGGGAGCAATAAAATGTAATATCTCCTTGGATCATAACAGACAAAAAAAATCCGCCAAAACAAAAAGTTTAACAACAAAATGGATCCATTTGCGAGAGCCAATTTCCCCCCCTCTCCTCCAGTTTTCTCAGATTCAAAACTGTGCATTCTTTCTCACGTATGGGAATAATTATTTATCAATGCGATTTTGTAATGCATCCTATATCTCTGCAATTTGTCCTTGGAGTTGCCTAGAAAAGCAGGTCTCAAGCAAGCAGCTTTTCCTCAAATCTAAAGAATTACGAAGTAAACAAAGAGAGACATATTAATTCCAAGCGCCTACAGCAACGCCGCAGAGGAAGCTATACATATTTATGCCTGTTTTTTATTATATATGTATATACCGTTGTCTGTACATACATATATATTTGTTTAAAGAGACTCGAGACGCAGTCTGCGAAAGGAGGAATTGAAATTTAAACCTTATGAGAAAGTCTCCAGACAAACTGGATCTTTGTAGCAAAACAAATAGGTATTACAGAAATAAAAGAAGCATTGCCCCACTTTCTCTACAGCTCGGGTGATCGCAGCTGTACCCATAACTTCCTTCTTTCTTTAGAAAAGAGCAAGGCTGATTTCGCACTAGAGCTGCCTCGTGGTTGCGACGCCGTTTGCCCCGACAGGGGTCATTTCCTGCAGGAGCAAACAGGAGCGGAGCTCCGGCAGTAAAGAGCCCAGGGGACGGGCACATGGAACAAGCCTCACCCCCCGCCCCCAGCAACCCTCAGTCAGAGCAAGAAGCAGCCAGGTAAGTTGCAGAGCCCCCTCCGGGGCCCCGGTCCAAAACAGTCCAGTGGCACCTTTAAGACCAAGTTTTATTCAGGTACAAGCTCTCCCTCCTCTGTGAAGACAGATCTGCACATGTCCCCCCCCCCATAGCTAGGAATCCAAAACAGTCCTGTGTAGCCTGAGCGGTGGGTGTTGCCTTCTGACACACTTCCGGTGATGTCAGGGGGTGTGGCATATGCAAATAAGTTATGCTAATGAGTTATGCTTATGAGCTCCTCACCCAGAGGTCATTTCGGGGGGGAACCTGGAGGAACGCAGTTCCCCCGGGTGAGGTGCAGGGGGCGGGGCACATGATGAAGCCCCGCCCCCTGCTTCCGGCCGCCCCGCTTCCAGCCCTCATTCAGCCAGGAGGAGGCAGGAGAAGAGGGAGGGTAAGTTGCTTCCTCCCCACCTCTCCCCACCCCTGCCTGCCTGGGGCCAGGGAGGGCCTTGGCGGGGCTTCCTCGCACTCCCGCTGGCCTTGCAGGTCCACCGCCGGGCCCCTGATGTCAGGGGGTGTGGCATATGCTAATGAGTTATGCTAATGAGTTCCCCTAGCTCTTTTTCAACGAAATGACCCCTGCCTGCACCTCTTTTTCTACGAAATGACCCCTGCCTGACACTATTGGTCAATTTCACACTCGAAGCCGCGGGGCTGCATTTTGACTTGCGGCTTTGCCCGATTTCCCCCGCAGTTTCGTGATCCTGTTTTTTGAGGATCACGAAACTGCAGACGAAATCGGGCGAAGCCGCAGGTCAAATGCAGCCCTGTGGCTTCGGGTGTGAAATTGACCAATAGTGTCGGGGCAAATGGCGGCGCAACCGCGAGGCAGCTCTAGTGCGAAATCAGCCCAAGAGTCCGGTGGCACCTTAAAGACTAGCAATTTTTTTTGGCAGAACATGAGCTTTCATGGGTCAATGCTCACTTATTTTATTTATTTTATTTTATAAACTTATGAATCACCCACCCTGCAGGGCAGGCTCTGGGTGATTTACAACACTATAAACAGTTAAAAATACAGTTGATATATAATTAAATTCACTAATAATAAAACAACATGAAAATAGAACCAATCAGGATGGTGATAAATAGCCCTCCATTGACATGATTGAGGTTTATAAGATTCTGCGTGGGATAGAGCAGGTAGAGAAAGAGGTACTTTTCTCCCTTTCTCACAAGACAAGAACTTGTGGGCACTCCATGAAATTGCTGAGCAGTCGGGTTAGAACAGATAAAAGGAAGTCCTTCTTCACCCAAAGAGTGATGAACACATGGAATTCACTGCCACAGGAGGTGGTGGTGGCTACAAGCATGGACGGCTTCAAGAGGGAATTAGATAAGCATATGGAGCAGAGGTCCATCAGTGGCTATTAGCCACAAGGTATAGATAGGGACTCTGGGGCAAGGGATGCTCACAAGACTCCACAGCTTAGAGGGAGCACTGCCAGTAGCCAGTGTAGCCGGCGCCGCACTGGTTGTATATGTACTGTCTGTGGCATTCTCTTCTTCAGATACAGTTACGATGTGAGTCCATCTGTCCTTATATCACTGGGTTGATGGATTTCCATTCTTCTTTTCTTTCATTCTTCTTTCTTTGGCAATCTTTTCAGATAAATGGTGCCACCCGGCCTATTATATTCCCTTAAATTTCAGAGGCTCCCCGTAACTTGCGTCTCCGAAGGAGTGGGAGATACGGAATGCCTTGGACATCCTACAAGCATATATCAATACAAAACTAAATTGCTCCTGAACACTGGCAAACTTCACAACCATATGCTCGGGGAGTTGCTCCGTTCACTCTTAATTAATTTTTCTACAAATTGAATTTCCCATTCCCTTTTTTTCTTTTTTAAAAAATTTATTAATCTCCCGGGCTTTCAGGCAGCCTGTTGCTTCATCCCGAGCAAATAGCTCTGAGCCCTTTTTTTTTTTTTTTGACTTCTTGATGGTCTTCGATTTGTTTTAGGAAATAATGAGATGTCTTTTTAATTTAGCCAATCCATATGCTGCCTACTGCTGAAGGTAACGTGGTTCCCATAATAGGACTGCGTGGAGTTCGCATCACGTATCCGATGAATGTTAACAACGTCCCCCTCCTGTAAACCCATAGAACTATGAGCCGAGGAGATGGATTATTCTGGATGGTCAAAGATAACCACAGTTTGCTAACAAGCAGAGGAGGAGGAGGAGATTGGATTTATACCCCACCCTTCACTACCCGAAGAAGTCTGAGAATAGCTTCCAAACTCCTTCCCCTCCCCACAACAGACACCCTGTGAGGTAGGTGAGGCTGAGAAAGCTCTTTTGAGAACTGCCTTTGAGAGAACAGCTCTGAGAGAATGAGTGACTGGCCCCAGGTCACCCCAGCAGCTGCATGTGGAGGAGTGGGGGATCAAACCCGGTTCTCCCAGATTTAGGGTTGCCAAGTGTATCTTCGCCGGGAGCGAGGGGCTCCCGGCCGGCGTCTTGTGCGTATGCACACGTCACCCAGAAGTGACGGGAGGACATTAGGCACACTGGGGGCGGGGCCACGGCCATACAAGGGCAAATCATAGAGTTTTCCCTTGTATGGCCGTGCCCCTCCCCCCAGCGTGCCCACGTCACTTCCTGGTGACGTGCACGCCGGGGTGGGGCTCCCCCCGGGGCCCGATTCCACGGCGGCGGAAATCGGGCCTCCAAAGCGGGGGTTTACCCGCCCCCCGCCCCCACTTGGCAGCCCTACCCAAATTAGAGTCCACGCTTCTAATCACTACACCAAACTGGCTCTCTGGAGAAGTGGAAGCACAAAATCCACACAAAAAAAACCTTGGCTACCAGCAGGGGATAATGGGCAGGGTTGACAGATCCAGGAGATTTGGGGATGGCGCCTGGAGAGGGTTGGAGGCGGGAGACTTCCTGCTGTTACAGTTGACCTCCAGGCAACCGAGTTCACCTGGAGAAAATGGCCACTGTGGGAGGTGGACTCTCTGGCACTGTGCCCTGTTGAGATCCCTCCCCTCCCCAAACCCCGTCCTCCTTTGGCGGAACCCCCAAAATCTCCAGATATTTCCCAATGAGTAGCTGACAGCCCTAGATACCATGCCATGGAGTCCACCCTCCAAAGCATCCATTTTTTCCAGGGGGAACTGATCTCCGTAGTCTGGAGATGAGCTGTAATTGTGGGGGGTCACCGGGTCCCACCTGGAGGATGGCATCCCTATCGCCAGCCCTGGGTTGCTCTGGAGACTCCCGAGAAATCCACCTGCAACGTTTCACTCTCATACCCTCACCCAGCCTGTAATCTTGGGGCTTCAGCAACCGCTAGAGATCCTCTCTAGGAATCCGTTCTCACTCATTTTAACCCTTTGCTCAGCTTGAAGTTGTTAAGTCACTTGCTTAACAAAATAGTCAGAGAGTGATTCAGCAAGAACACAACTTTATTCTTCAACTCGAACACAACTCCAACACGGATCAACCTCTGATAGCCAGAACAGCCTTTACATTGCAGCTGTCCTGATTTTAAACATTCCCGGCTAATGTAGCCACGCCCACTGTACAAATATCAACCTATTAGGTTGCAGAGATAAGGTCCAATCATATTAGTTCCCGCTCAGGGAGCTTGCTTGAAGTGATTGGCTCGTTACTTCCTGGGCTAGCAATACTATTGGATGGATTTGGATCCTAGCCCAGGACGAAGCTTAACATTACAGTTCAGTTAGATGTTTCGCAACATGTCATGCATTCAAGGCAGCTTTGAATACACTACAAACTCCTCCCCCCTAAGTAAACACAATCATGTGCATTCATAATTGTTTAGGTAGGTTGGTGCTCGGCGCACCCGCTGAGACCTACGTAGCTGTGTAGGCTCAGGACACAGCTTAGCTTGGGGGACTCTGCTTGACTCTGGGACCTCAGAGTTAGGTACACTTGCGTCCTCTGTTGCGGGTCCGCAGTTAGGGGTCTGCCCTACCACTGGGACAGTACTGGGCTTGGCAGTATTCACCTCCGGAGGAGGTCTGGGACGGTCCTCTGGTTCTGGGGACTCAGCTGGCTGGGAGTCTAGGCGTTCCTTTGCCTAAGCTAGTCTATGTGGCATCGCCACTTGCGTCCATCAGCAAGCTCAACCACATACATTTTGGAACCAAGACATTCAATTACAGTGGCTGGTAGGCACGAGTGACCCGCCGGACAGCTGAATACTTTGTCACCAGGTTCGTAAGTGCGGACCTTAGGGAGCGCACTCTGCTGCTGGGGCTTTAGATCATTCAGATCTGGATGGAGACGATCTAACAGGGTGGTAAGGCGACGCCCCATCAGCAGCTCGGCTGGGCTGCGGCCTGTGACTGAGCATGGGGTAACGTGCTGGCGCAGCAAGAATGAGGCCAGTTTTACCCCCCAATCGCCCTGCGTGAGCTTGGCAAGGGCTTCTTTGGTCGTTCTGACCATTCTTTCCGCCTGGCCATTAGAGACCGGGTGGAACGGAGCCGGTGTCAGTTACCTGATTCCGTTATCAGGCAGGAACTGACTGAACTCCCGAGAGACAAACTGTGCGCCGTTGTCACTCACCAACACGTCCGGCAGACCGTGGGTGGCGAACAAGCGACACGGCATGTTGATGACGGAGATCGAAGTGGTGGAGGACATGTGCGCCACCTCCAGCCACTTAGAGTACGCATCAACAACAATCAGGAACATTTGTCCCTGCACAGGCCCCGCAAAATCCAGGTGGAGCCTGGACCAAGGCTTTCCCGCTGATTCCCACTTCTGTGGAGTGGCGGTAGGCGGTTCGGGCCTGGCCTGCTGGCAGGGCATACATACTTTGACCCAATCCTCAATGTCAGCATCTAACCTGGGCCACCACAAATACTCTCCGGCTAACGCCTTCATGTGGACCATGCCTGGATGGCCCTCATGCAGTGATTTCAGCACTTTCTCTTGGAGGTTGTGAGGCACCAACACCCAGTTCCCCCACAACACACACCCTTTCGACACCGAAAGTTCACTTTGGCACGCCCGAAAAGGTTTGAACTCCGGCTCCAAGGTACCTGCCGGCCACCCCCTCCACACCCAGTTTAAAACTCGGGCGAGTACACTGTCTTTAGCTGTCGCAGCAGCAATGTCCGTTGATGAGATCGGGGCCTCAGGTAGTTCATCAATGGCTAGCACCGTGCTAGCCGGAGCAGGGTACAAGTCCTGGCTGGGTAGAGGGCAGCGACTGAAGGTGTCCGCATGTCCAATTGCCTTGCCCGGCCTGTGCTCAATGTCATAATCATATGTGGTGAGGAAAATCGCCCACCGCAACATCCGAGGAGACAGTATATTAGGGGTTTGCCGGTCCGGGGCAAATATCCCTAACAAGGGTTTGTGGTCTGTGACAAAAAGAAACTTCCGCCCAAATAAAAAGTCATAAAACTTTTTAACCGCAGAGACTAACGCCAACCCCTCTTTATCAATTTGGGCGTAGTTCTTTTCCGCTGCGGATAGCGACCTTG
Organism: Gekko japonicus; assembly: GCF_001447785.1. NCBI lineage: Eukaryota > Metazoa > Chordata > Lepidosauria > Squamata > Gekkonidae > Gekko > Gekko japonicus. Next base: position 494,581 of record NW_015170910.1, on the reverse strand, counting down.
AATAAAACGCAACGGGGGCTTCGCTTCCGTCTGGCATCAAATGACTGAGAACTGCCCCCACCCCAAATGGCGACGCATCTACCGCCAGTACCAACAGCTTCTGTTCAAGACCCGAGTGTGCCGCATGACGGAGTGAGCTCCCGTCTCTAGTTCCAGTTCCTGCCAACCTAGCAGTTCGAAAGCAAGAAATTGCAAGTAGATAAACAGGGACCACTTTGATGGAAAGTGAACAGCGTTCCGTGCGCCTTGGTGTTTAGTCATGCTGGCCACATGACCACGGAAACGTCTTCGGACAGCGCTGGCTCTTCGGCTTTGAAACCGAGATGAGCACCGCAACCCTAGAGTCGGATTCTACTGGCTTTCGAGCAAGGGAAACCTTTGCCTTTACCTTTATGTGGGGCTACCCTTGACTCTGCTCCGGAATTTGCCGCTAGTGCAGAATGCGGCAGTGTGGGTGTTGACAGCGACGCCTGTGCGGGCGCACATCCACCCGGTGCTGCGCAACCTGCACTGGCTGCCTAATGTATTCCGGATCTGTTTCAAGGTGTTGGTACTTATCTTTAAAGCCCTCTACGGCCAGGGGCCAGCATACCTTTGAGACCGCCTCTCCCCATAGGATCCCTGTAGAGCACTGAGGTCCACCAATCAACATCTTCCTGTTCGTTCTGAGGTCTGGGAGAGAAGCAGTCTTGTGTGTGATATAAGAGAGTTCAGTTCTGTGTATAAGAAGAAAAGAGACAAGCAGTTTGGTATTGAAACAGTTATAAGCTGAAGCTGAGTGTCTAGGAAACAGTAAAGTAAAGTTAAAGAGTTACAAAGTTACCTGAAAGATCCCTGTCAGTAAGGGAGCAGATCTTGTGTGAGACACCAAGCAATTGTTCAAAATATTCACATTACTGGTTACATGGTTCTACCCTTTTATTTATGAATTATTTCAGTAAATCTTCTTTTATTTAAGTATATCAGCTCTGAAAGAAATACTTCCCAGGACCACATAGTACCTCGTGAGCCTTCAACTCGACCTACCTACCCAGTAAAGAGCCAAAGTGAAGGAAAAAGGTTTGGAAAGCCTTAAAATTTCCGGGTGGCAGCCAGATATACCCAGTAGAACAAAACATAAAGTACACTTTTAAAGGGAAACCAGTCCTCCCCAGATAAGGGGTCGTCACAGCCTGGGTCTGAGATCCTAAACTTTACAGATCTCTGGGAAACTTATTCCCAGTACTATTAACCACTGAGGTACATGGCTTTTATTAGAGCTCTATGTTTGACATGTTTTAATGTGGTTTTAATTGTATAGTATTTTATATTGTTGTATTTATTTACACTGTTGGAACCCGCCCTGAGCCTGTCAAGGGGAGGGAGGGATAAAAATCCAAATAAATAAATAAAATAAAATATGTCCTCCTGTTGGTTGTCCAGAGGAACTGGTTGGCCACTGTGTGAGACGGGAGGCTGGGCGAGATGGACCCCTGGTCTGATCCCGCAGGGTTCTTCTGATGTTCTTATGGGACAGAAAGAGAGAAGGAAAGCTCTCTCACCCCCTTTACAAGCTTACTGCCTTTCTACATAGTTATGTGTGGTTAATGTATCTGTACTGAAGGCTTTATAAGAGGGAAAGGCTAATATACAAATAACTTTTATTCCGAGAAGATTACCGAGAGACATAAACCCACAAGGTAATGCAAAAGTGAGTTTACGGCTTGTTCCCCAACATGTTCCAAGATCTTAAACATGCCACAGGAATAAAGAGGAGCTATGCTTCTGAAAGAGATTACAAAAGAAACAAAATGTGGAATCTAGAAGGGGGATTTTATGAGGGGAAAGGCTCGCCATTACAAGTGCCAATGGGAAAAAGTTAGAAGAGTTTATGATTCGGCGTACTTACCGGAGTTGGGGCCAATGCTCCCTCTAAGCTGTGGCTTGTTCCCCAACGTGTTCCAAGATCTTAAACATGCCACAGGAATAAAGAAGAGCTATGCTTCCGAAAGAGACTACAAAAGAAACAAAATGTGGAATCTAGAAGGGGGATTTTACGAGGGGAAAGGCTCGCCATTACAAGTGCCAACGGGAAAAAGTTAGAAGAGTTTATGATTCAGCGTACTTACCGGAGTCGGGGCCAATGCTCCCTCTAAGCTGTGGAGTCCTGTGAGCAAAAATCCAACTTTGTGAGCTGCTGGCATTAAAGATGTGAGCGAGTGCTTTGGCTATGGCATATATTGGTTTGCTCTGGAGCCCTCCCTGCCTGAGCTGAAACCAAAAGGTGTGTGCCCGGACGCCTCGTCCCTCCAGTGAGATCCAGACAATCATGACGGTCAGGGCTTTTTTTTGTAGAAAAAGCCCAGCAGGAACTCATTAGCATAATAGGCCACACCCAACAGCAGACACTCATTAGCATATTAGGCTACACCCTTGACAGCACAGTCAATTAGCATATTAGGCCACACCCCCATGTTACCAGAAGTGTGGTCATCCAGCCACACCCACCTTTTGCTTCTTATTCTGCTTACCTTGTTGTCAAAACCCAGGGCTTTTTTTGTAGCAGGAACTCCTTTGCATGTTAGGCCACACACCCCTAATGTAGCCAATTCTAATGCTTTTCTGCTGTTGGGTGTGGCCTATTATGCTAATGAGTTCCTGCTGGGTGTGGCCAACTCGGGAGCCAGCCAGATCTCCATTCCTGTGTGTTCCTGCCCAAAAATAGCCCTGATGATGGTAATACGATAGCGCATAGGGGCGGTGGTGGAATAGTGGTGGCGGCGGCTCCTACTCAAAGGCCTGGCGCTCTCCTCGTCGCTCTCTTCTGGACCTTCTCGACGGTGTCCTCTGAATGTCTCTTGCCTTGAAAACCCTATGGGGTCACCATACCTTGGCCTCGACTTGCTGGCACTTCACGTTCACACCACATAAAACTCCCATGTCAAGAAAGGCAGGTAGAACACTGCTGGGGCAAAACCCCACCGAAGCCAGTACCCTGTTTCCAAAGTGTCTAGACAGATGCCTGCAGGGTGGCCACAATCAGTAGATTTGCCAGCTCTGGGTTGGGAAATACCTGGAGATTTTTTTGGGGTGTGTGTGAAACCCGGGGACAGTGGGGCTTGGGGAGGGGAGAAAACCTCAGCCGTGTATACTGCCACGGAGTCCACCCTCCGAAGCAGCCATTTTCTTCGGGGGAACTGAACTTTGTTGTTTGGAGATCCATTGCAATAGCAGGAGATCTCCAGGTGCCCCCTGGAGGTTGGCAGCCCTAGCCATCGGGGAGTGAAGAAAACAGCTCTTCTCGCTGCTGCTCTTCGACCCCACAACTGGCATTCAAAGATACACTGCCTCTGAACAGGGACGTTCCATTTAACCATTGTGGAAGGATCGATCCTCCACGACCCTGTCTCAAATCCATTTTGAAGCCAGCTAAACTAGAGGAGGAGGAGGAGGAGATTGGATTTATATCCTGCCCTTCAGTTGGAGTCTCAGAGCAGTTTACAATCTCCTTTCCCTTCCCTTCCCCTCCCCACAACAGACACCCTGTGAGGTAGGTGGGGCTGAGAGAGCTCTTTCGAGGACTGCACATGAGAGAACATCTCTGAAAGAACTTCCTGACCCAAGGTCACACCAGCAGCTGCATGTGGAGGCGTGGGGGATCATACCCAGTTCTCCCAGATTAGAGTCCACGCTCTTAACCACTACACCAAACTGGCTCTACATATGTAGGACCAAGATACATATGGAGAATGGGGGAGTTCCCTATTTTTAATTCCTAATCATCTTCAGGAAGCTTTGCTTGAATTCAGTGCCGGCCTCGGTACAGGAGATGGGACATCAGAGATTAGCATCAGGTGAGGATGTGCACCCCCACACTAACCTCTGGAAATGTGTGCGACCAGCATCGATGCCGCACCATGTGCTAAGGGTGCTCGGCCGGTAGGCCTTCGAAGTTTGCCACCATGCCAGTGGGAGATTCCACAACTTTTCCCTTCGTTAAGAACAGGGATAATAAAACATTGCTAGTTGTTTCAAGGTCAAACTCTCGTTCTTGCTATGAAAATATGAGAGAGAGGAGCATATTACCTTGTCAAGTTAATACAGTGTGATAGACTTTCTCAGGCAGCACATCCAAGAAGACTGTAAACGTCTAATAGATTTAGGGAAACTGTACCTGGGGGAACATATTAGGTGGAAGCCGTCAATGGATCAAATTGCTCGCTGAGTGTTACTTATTGGGTGGGGGCCGCGCGGTCTTAAACGATTGTTCTCTTCTCCAAAGCTGGGAGACAAATTGCGTGCCTTAGATTAACTTTACAAGTACAGATCGATAATTCCTATCGGAGAGCGTGTGGCATTTGGGGTTGGGGCCTGGGCCCACTTCCTTCAGCTTCGTCGCCAGCACAAAGCCTTTCCACATAATTCCGCCTGCCGTAATTATGTTCCGGGGAGCATTTTTGTCAAATGGTTTTCAAATTACTTAATATGCTGTTTATCCTCTCATTATTTAGAGATGAAATTGGGCTCTCTCTTTTTGTTTTTTGCAATGTCTCCGAGCCCCCTCGTGTCTAATGACAAAACAAATGTTGGTTGCAACACATGTTTACGGGCGGTTAGCATTAATCAAAGCCAATCAGAAGGAAAGCTTCAGGACATGGCTGTGACGCGAGAGAACTAGATCGCTGGACGACAGAGATCAGTTCTCCCAGAGAAAAGGGCTGCTTTGAAGGATGGACTATGGTCTTTGACTCCACTAAGGCCCTCCCCCAACTCCACCCTCCCTAGGCTCCACCCCCAAATCTCCAGGAATTCCCCAACCCGGGGTTGGCTACCCTACCGGCCATACATAGACCTGGCAGGGCTCTTTTTGTAGCAGGGACTCCTTTGCATATTAGGCAACACACCCCTAATGTAGCCAATCCTCCGAGAGCTTACAGAGCTCTTCTTACAGGGGCAATACAATATTGCATATTCTTCAAAAGCAAAATTTTTCAAAAAATCTGCATAGCCAATCAAATCTCCAACAGCCCATCCAAAACTTTGCTGGGAAAAGCCCCATGTGGCCCTGCCCGCTTTCTAGATTGAAAGGTTTTGGTGGGTGACATGATGTTCCCGGGCACCCCATTGGAGACCCCGGGAGAACCTCTTTAGCTGTTTCTGAAACAAAATACAGGAGACAATGGCCACCACTTGCAGCGATTACATTAATTATCCTTCCGTGCTAGGCTCTGTACTTGATGGGGAAACGATACGTCTATCCACCTGTTCTTCTTATTTGTTGAAAAACCCCAATGTAAAGGGCTTATACACCGGACCATTTATACAGGAAAGCAACGCAAAAAGACTCTCGCTGTATTTATAGGTGTTAAATAATGCAGTGACTAGTAAATACTCTGCCAGCCCTGAAATAGCGGGATGATGAACTCCACATTCCATTCTCTACCAACCAACACCCCCCCTCCCCGTATTTTCCCGTTTGTGTGATTCCAGGTTATAATTTGGATCAGGGTTACCAGTTGATAAGAATTCCTTAACCGCCACCAAAACTGGAGAGTTTTCTTCCTCCCTCCTTTTTTATTATTCAATTGCCTTTTCTTTCATTATGCATGACTCCGTTAAAAGGTTATTATGTATTGGCACTCAGCGATGTTAACCCCATTACGTTCCAGCCATTTAAAATCATGAGCCTCTATAACGCATTACTTCAGAAGAAGAGCGTGGCGGGGGGTTGGGGGGAAGGGGGATACATTAGATAAATAAGCATCCGGTTCTGGGATAATTGCTACACACAAGGTGTGCACCGTCCGTGACAGGTTAGGAAGAACTGGTTTCATAAAAACCTGGAGCTCTTTTTTGGGGTGTGGCTCATTTGCAAAAAAAAAAAAGTCTGGATAATTCCGAGGGGGATCCGGCCCTCGTGTTGGCATTTCTAAGCTTTTTGAGGGACTTGTTTTGGAACATTTTGAAGCGCGGGCATTTTCAAGCAGCAGGTAACAATTCACACATTACATAACAATCGATCCGGATTTGCCATCCACTGTATACTCAGCTATCTTATCTGGCAGATTCCAAGGGATTCCCTATCCTAGCAGGCGCTGTCCTTGTATGAAGGACTGTGTTGAAACAGTCGCCCGTGTCCTCCTCCTCCAGTGCCCTCTCTATTTGGGGTCCCGTCGGGATCTTCTATATCCCATATTAGGCCAATTTTTAGAGACCCCTGATGATTTTAAGCTCCTTTTCTTGCTCGATAATCCAGATACAGAAATAACTGAAATAGTAGCAAGGTTTCTCTGCAGTGCCACGGTCCTACGGCCTGATAAGTGATATTACGAATTAGGTTTTATTATGATGATACTCTGTGATGCTACTCTGCAATTTTAATTTTACTCTGCATGATTTTGTATTTAGATTACTGTATCTTTATTTATATGCCAATAAAAGGCTTTGGATTTGTATACTCAGTAGGAAGCTGTGGGTTCTCTGATGACTGATATTCACGTGTGAATGGGAAATCGAGTGGGATGAAGTCGCTGTAGGGGCAAGGAGCTGTTCTTATGAATTGATGGATGGATTGATTGATTGATATTATTTATACTCCATCTTTTTCACTCGGAGTCAAGGTGGATTACATGGAGTGAGTCAATACAATCGACAACACAATGCGAAGAGAGCTTTTAGGCCGCTGCCACTATACCACCATCGTGGCTGATTTACCATCTACCTGGCTTTGGATGGGGGCAGTCGCCGCCCAGAAGAGGAACATCATTCTGGCGCTCCTGCGCTTACACCATCGGCCACCAGAGAGGGACATATACCATCTTGAACTTTAAAATGAACTGTAGAGCACCATTTTAGTCTGTATTTACTGATGTTTTAATGTAACCTATGTTTTATTTCCGGCATTGCCGCTTGTTTGCCGCCCTGGGCCGTACGGGTAGGGTGGGATATAAATCCCAAAATAAATAAATAAATATAAATAAAATTTGATGGTGGAAAGTACCGTCAACCAGGGCTATTTTGGGGCAGGAACGCACAGGAACGGAGTTCCGGCTGGCTCCCGAGTTGGCCACGCCCAGCAGGAACTCATTAGCATAATAGGCCACACCCAACAGCAGAAACTCATTAGGATTGGCTACATTAGGGGTGTGTGGACTAACATGCAAAGGAGTTCCTGCTACAAAAAAAGGCCCTGGGTTTGGACAACAAACAAGGTAAACAGAATAAGAAGCAAAAGGTGGGTGTGGCTGGATGACCACACTTCTGGTAACATGGGGGTGCGGTCTAATGTGCTAATGAGCTGTGCTGTCAGGGGTGTGGCCCAATAGGCTAATGAGTTCCTGCTGTTGGGTGTGGCCTATTATGCGAAGGAGTTCCTGCTGGGCTTTTTCTACAAAAAGAGCCCTGCCGTCAACGATGACTTACTGGGACTACATACGGTTTTCAAGGCAAGAGAGGTTCAGAGGCAGATCACAAGAAGGGAGGGGCAGGAACGGTTGCCTCAGTGCTTAATTCTCGTGGCCCCTTTCTTCCATGCCCAGGGAAATGCCGATCACCACTTTGGGGTCAGGAAGCAATTTTTCTCCAGGCCAGTTTGCCTGGGGAGCCTGGAGGGTTGGGTGAGGTTTTTGCCCTCTTCCCGACATAGGGCAGGGGTCACTGACAGTGAGGGGGAGGTATTTGTGGATTTCCTGCCTTGTGCAGGGGGTTGGACTAGGTGACCCTGGAGGTCCAACTTTATGATTCTATGTGGTTTGCCATTGCTTGCCTCCACATCACAACGCCGGTATGCCTTGGAGGTTTCCCACCCAAATACTAGCCAGGTCTGACCCTGCTTGGCTTCAGCGATCTGATGACATTGGGCCACCCTGGCTATCCAGCAAGTGCGGAAAGCAACGTAGGCTGATTAATTTATAATGAAGCTGTAAATGTCTATGTCAGGGGTGACGAATACCATTATCCTGGCTAAGGAACATCAAAAGAGCCCTGCTGGATGAGGCCAATAACCCATCTAGCTCAGGATCCTCTTTCCCAGAAGGGCTAACCAGTAGGATAGCCAACCTACTCTTCCTCCCCCGGGGGGGGGGAGGGATTTGGGACTTTTAATTTTATCTTTGGTTTTATTTTCCCTTTTGATGTAGTGGTTAGGAGCACAGACTCTAATCTGGGAGAACCGGGTTTGATTCCCCACTCCTCCACATGCAGCCACTGGTGCAACCTTGGGTCAGTCACAAGTTCTCTCAGCTGTTCTCTCAAGGGCAGTCCTCGAAAGAGCTCTCTCAGCACATCGGGAACAAATGGCCAAAAAAACCCCCCCAACCCGACTCATCCATGGTTGTGTCTGATCACACAGTGGCGGGCTGCCCCTGCAGCCTCAGTGTGATTGCGCAAGCAGGGGTCAAATTCCTCTGGGGGAAATAGCCTCACTCCCCCCCCACCGGCATTATCTCGCACGTGTGACTGCCATCTGTGTCAAGAAACTGGTCTCCTTTAAGAGCGTTTTTTCTGCCTAAATGTTGGCTTTCTTGACTACAGAAGTCACCGCCCACACCTTCTGGCTTGTTATCAGAATTGTTGCTTAGGCTGGCAGAAGTGATTAACTTGCAGCAGCTGAGAACTGTCATCTTAAAGTGGCCGACGGCTTGCAATTTAGAGATCTATGCGGGTAACAGCTTTCTATGGGCTAAATGGCTGAGAACACCTATGTAGAATAGACAGCTTGAGAAGACTTAGAGAGAGGGGGGACTGCCTCCGAGCTCTCTTCAACTTCCACCCTGCTGCTGTGCTTCCAGAGACACTATGCTTTGATTTTAGAAGGCTTGCTTCCACAGTAGCTGAGTCATAATCCTCAGAATTCTGGCTTTTCTTTCTGCACTGAGACATTTGCCCCACAGGCGACAAAATCCTGGCTACGGGCAGTTCTTGCAGGCCCCCCACTGGTCTCTCCCAACACAAACATCCCTTTTCTCAAATCTAACCAGGCAGCTGACAGTCAGGGAACCATGTCATGGTTTCGAGGGGAAGGAATTGCAAAATTCACAAGATCCGAGGGGTAGCCATGTTTGTCTGAAGCAGCAGAACAGAGTTTGAGTCCAGTGGCACCTTTAAGACCAGCAAAGTTTTATTTAGGGTATAAACTTTCATGTGCACATACACACCTTCATTTTCATTGTATCTGAAGAAGCGTGCATGCACAGGAAAGCTTATACCTTGAATAAAACGTTGTTGGTCTTAAAGGTGCCACTGGACTCAAACTTTGTTAAGATCCAAGGGCTGATTTTGTAAATATTCAAGATGAAAGAGGGGAGCGTGACAAACATATTATAAAGAGCCTTCCTTTTGGTCAGTGTGGTCTGAAATGAGGGGGAGAGTGCTGTTGGAAATATGTGTGTGTTGCAAGGTCTAATTCAGTCATTATAGGGTTAATCTGTTTACCTTGTGTGCTGTTGTTTAGACTGACCTAGAAGGAAACCTGGCACAGAGCCACTGAAAACAAAGCCCGTGAAATCTAAGTCTGTTTACTCACAATCATTGGTTAATTTATTCAGGTGATTTCCTTCTAGGGGTCAAGAGGAAGAAGAAGAATCTCCATGACAGTTGTTGTTGTGGGACCGTGTAGTCGGTCTGTTTTGTAGCTGTAGAGTTGTAGCCTTAAAAAGGTAAAGGTTCCCTTGCTCGAAAGCCAGTCGAATCCGACTCTAGTGTTGCGGTGCTCATCTTCGTTTCAAAGCTGAAGAGCCAGCGCTGTCCGAAGACATTTCCGTGGTCATGTGGCCGGCATGACTAAACACCAAGGCTCACGGAACGCTGTTACCTTCCCACCGAAGTGGTACCTATTTATCTACTTGCAATTTCTTGCCTTAGGTCTTGTTATTTTATAGCTTTTCCTGTGTGCCCTTACCTTAGAAATAAAGATTTTTACACAGAAAGAAATGCCTCCTCTCCAGTGAAGCGAAGATCCATTGCAAACTCTGAATATCGAAGTATTTTTGCCAATTTTTCCAACAAGTGCATGCTCTCCTAATGGCTCCAAACAGGGTATCGCCATCCACAGATCTGCAGTGGATGGTGGGCCCAATTGCGCAGAAACGGTTGCCATCTTCACCCGGGGGCCTTGTCTCAACCATTCCGCTCATCCTGATGGCCAGCCCGTTCCCTCATTCTAAATAATGAGCAGATCCTCCGGGGATAGATAAAAGTTTCCCCGAGCATAAAATATCACAGACGAAGAGAGATTTCAGTTCCTTTCTCCCTCCCTCGCCCCTTAAATCAGTAAACGATGCGATTTGGACACCGGCTGCACGAGTTGATTAATGAGCCGGAGTAAAGGCAGAATATTTGAATGCCGCCGAAGGAATTACAATATTTTCCCGAAGATCGCTTAGATCAAAAATGCACATCACCGCGCCTTTCCCCCTTTGAAGCAGCTTTTGTGTGTGTGTGTGAATGTGTGAATGGAGAAAGAGAGAGACAGTCTTTCTGTTGGCCCCTGAGAATGGCCAAAAAACACACCCCTCCTACCTGTCGGTTTTTATTGTAGAGGTCAGGATGGGCAAATCAACCTTAAACGAGTTTGGAGGGAGGGAGGGAGGGGCGGGGGGGGGTCCCGGGAAAATAACATGTTTAAATAATGCCATCTCCAATCTGGCTGGAAATTGGCGGTTCCCATAACAACATTTAAATGACAGGGAGCTCTGTCAAGAGGACCGCGCCGCAGCTCTCTCCGCTCAGCCTAACGGGGCACAGATGCTGCGACGAGAGTGCCGCGCCTTCCTCTGCATTCTGGGGGGAAAGACAGATGCTCCAAGGTGATTCCTCGCACTGTGGAAACTTGCCGCTAATTACTGTCACTGCTCCCCCCCCCGCGACAGGCGTGCCGGCAGCCCGGCACACTGTCTTAAACCCTCCCAGTCAGACACTTGACAATACTGCAGATCGTCGCTGCTTTAGGGTTGTTGCCAACCACCTGGTGGGGCCTGGAGATCTCCCCTGGAATCACAACTGATCTCCAGGCTATGGGGATCAGGTCCCCTGGAGACAACATGGCTGCTTTGGTGGGTGGCCTCTGTGGCATAATACCTGGCTTTTTCGGTGGCGGCTCCTACCTGGTGGAACGAGCTCCCGGAGGAGATCAGGGCCCTGCGGGACTTAATGCAGTTCCGCAGGGCCTGCAAGACGGAGCTCTTCCGCCAGGTGTTTGAGTAGGAGCCGCCACTATGGTACCATCATTACCTGGCCCTGGAGGAAAGAACGCCGGCATTGTCCGGAACAGAGGACACTGAGCTAGTCGAGCAGCAGTAAGTTCGTCATCTTTGTGGAATATCTGGAGCACTTGATATATGTAATTTTGTAATGCCATATAATGTTTAAATGGTTTTTAAAATGTTTTTATGTGTGGGCGTATGCCTGTCTGTGACCCCCCCGAGCCCGCTTTAGTGGGGAGGGCGGGCTATAAATCTAAATAAATGAATGAATAAATAAATAAATAAATAAATGGTGGGGCGAATGGGGGCTCCGCCCCTTCCTTAAAGGACCAGCCCCCTTCCTTAAAGCCCCCCCAGCTTCTTAAAGGTCCCTCCCTTCTTCCCAAAAGCATTTAAAGGGATCCAAGAGTCAACCCTGTCTTTCCTCACTGCTTTGGAACAGGAGGAATTTCAGAGGAGGTGTGGTGTATTCAAAGAATTCTGTCTTATCTATTGGAGGAAGAATACACACCTCCATCTTGGAAAGAATACTTGAAATGGTTCTGAAAGCCCATATCATAAAACATTGCTCAGTGGCAACAAGTCAGGGTTTTCAGGTAGCAAGGTCATTTAAAACTTTTTAAGTAGCACATCAAAAAAGAATCTCTACACAATCACTTGTGACAGTTACTCTTGATCGTATAGTATTCTCAAGCTGTATACTTGTATTAATGTTTTTTCACGTACAATGTTTCAATTATTCTCCACTATGCTTAATGCAAATGTACTCAAAAAAAACATGTACTTACAAATTACTTACTCTGAAATGTTCATTGCAAAAATTGTTGTATATATTAACATTCTGAATATATAATAAAAAAAATTTAAAAAGCAAAACAAAATGACTTACATGAATTGCCGCATTAACGTTCCATGTTAAGCTTCGAGCCAGACGAAGGCTCCTCCGAACTAACGCACTATTGGTCGCTCCACAACAGCGACCAATCAGAACTGCACCAATTCTCTGAGAGGGAAGAACCCTCATTGGATGTTATCCGAGCAACCTAATTGGTTACTTTGTGTAAATAGGCGTGGCTACGTTAGCCCGGGAATGTTTAAAAGGAGCCCAGCTCCCAATGGTAATCTGTTCTGGTTATGACTTCTTTCAAGCGCTTGTTCGTACCTACAATAAAGCTGATCACTGTTGTTGAAATCACTCTCCGGATCTTTGTTAGCGGCGATCTAAAAGGAGGATTGTACTAAACTAGGTTTGGGAAAGACAGGAGAAGAAGGAGGAGAAGAAGAAGAAGATGAGGAGGAGGAGGAGGAGGAAGAGGAGGAGTTATACCCCGCCCTTCACTCAGAATCTCAGAGCAGCTTACAATCCCTTTCCCTTCCCCTCCCCACAACAGACACCCTGTGAGGTGGGTGGGGCTGAGAGTGCGCATAGAAGACTGCCCTTGGGAGAACAGCTCTGAGGGAACTTATGACTGACCCAAGGTCACACCAGCAGCTGCATGTGGAATGGGAAATCAAACCCGGTTCTCCGAGATTAGAGTCCGCGCTCCTAACCAGTACACCAAATCGGCTCTGGGGGAAACAGGCTGAATAGAGGACAATCTCATGTGGATGGTCCTGAAAGCGGGGCTGCAAAGGAAGCCACGACGGAGCAAAACATCTGAGCAGAAGCAGCCCCAGGCAAAACATCTGAGCAGCCCTCAGAGCAGCCCCCCACCAAGGCCCAAAGGCAGCAACTTTCCTCTGCTGCTGCGTCCCAAAAACCGGCACTCAAGGTCAGACCGCCCCTGAGCATGGAGGGTTTCATTTAACTGTCTTGGTAATAGGCATCGATAGACTTATCCTTTGGGAAACCTGTCTGCCTCAGTCCACGACTGAAGACTGGGGACATTCATGTGGTTCTTCATGAGGCTGTGAGCGCCTTTGGAATTCTGGGACAGCACGGGAGGACCAGCAGCCACAAAATGGCTGCCAGAGAATAGCTGCCGTGGGGGGCGGGGCCAGCCACAAAATGGCTGCCAGAGAATAGCTGCCATGGGGCGGGGCC
>NW_015170910.1:470797-479899 GCF_001447785.1 Gekko japonicus | reverse complement strand
GACCTGAATGCGATAGTGGTGCTGCCCACCAAACTATTTTCTGTTTGTGACAGGAATGTGAGCATCATGCTTTCCAGGGAGATGTGACGGAGCTCTTTGAATGCTCAGTGAATGCACTGAGTGGATTGAAAATCTAGATATTAGTATTTAGGGGGATTGCCCAATCGTTTTGCATGCCCCTTGTAACAACTTTGTTACATATTTCACGTTATTTTATGCTTCCCCTGTGTACCTCTTTGTTGTTGTTCAGTTGCACAGTCGAGTCCGACTCTTTGCGACCCCATGGACCAGATCACGCCAGGCCTTCCGGTCTTCCGCTGTCCCCTGAAGTTTGCTCAATTTCATGTTCGTTGCATCTATGACACTGTCTAACCATCTCATCCTTTGCCGTCCCCGTCTTCTTTGACCTTCAGTCTTTCCCAGCATCAGGGTCTTCTTCTCCAGTGAGTGCTCCCTTCTCATTGGGTGGCCAAAGTATTTGAGCTTCAGTTTCATTATCTGGCCTTCCAGGGAACAGTCAGGGTTGATTACTTTTAGGATTGACTGATTTGATCCAAGGGACTCTCAAGAGTACCTCTTGTGTACTTCTGCCATATGATAAATAAGCTAAGCAGGATCGGTACTTGGAGGGAGACTATCAAGGAGAACTCTGCAGAAGAAGGTGATGGCAAACCACCTCTGCTTCTCACGCCTCAAAAGCCCCTTGCTGGGGTTGCCTTAAGTTGTAAGCTAAGCAGGGTCAGTACTTGGAAGGGAGACCACCAAGGAAGGCTCTGCAGAGGAAGGCAATGGCCAATCACCTCTGCTTCTCCCTTGCCTCGACAGCCCCTTGCTGGGGTCACCATAAGTCTTGGAAGGGAGACCTCCAAGGAAGACTTTGCAGAGGAAGGCCATAGCAAACCACCTCTGCTTCTCACTAGCCTTGGAAGCCCCATGCTGGGGTCACCATAAGACCTGGAAGGGAGACCACCAAGGAAGACTTTGTAGAGGAAGGCCATGGCAAACCACCTCTGCTTCTCGCTGGCCTTGGAAGCCCCGTGCTGGGGTCACCATAAGTCTTGGAAGGGAGACCTCCAAGGAAGACTTTGCAGAGGAAGGCCATGGCAAACCTCCTCTGCTTCTCACTGGCCTTGGAAGCCCCTTGCTGGGGTGGCCTTAAGTTATCAGCTAAGTAGGGTCAGTAGTTGGGAGACCTCCAAGGAAGGCTCTGCAGAGGAAGACGATGGCCAAACCCACTCTGCTTCTCCCTTGCCTCGAAAGCCCCGTGGTGTCACTATAAGTGGTGTCACTATAAGGGATTGACAGCCCCTAACGCACACACTGGTTTGATTTCCTTGACTGTTCATTGTCACTGATAACTAAATAATGTTTGTTTGTTTTGGAAAAGGCTGTATCCTTATTTGATTGCCCATATCCATCCTTTGTAGGCCAAATCTCTTCCAAAAAGAGTACAAAACAGGAAACTTCAGAGTCTGCCTATGAACAATACCAATGCACGACAGAGCTTTGGCAGTTTTATCTCCCACAAGTTACGTAGACTCTCCAACGAAGGGGGCGTACCAAGACTGCTTGAAGACGAAGGCTTGGAGGGCGAACAGTGGGAAGGCTTCTGGAGTTTTAGCCCCACTGGTGGACTTCCTGATGGCACCTGGGTATTGGCCACTGTGTGACACAGAGTGTTGGCTTGGATGGGCCATTGGCCTGATCCAACATGGCTTCTATTATGTTCTTATGTCTGGCACAGTGGTGCTCTGTCTTCTTGGTGCTTGGGGGGGGCAAGAGTGGGAGGGCTTCTGGAGTTCTGGCCCCACTGGTGGACCTCCTGAAGGCACCCTGGTATTTTTGGCCACTGTGTGACAAAGAGTGTTGGACTCGATGAGCCATTGGCCTTACCCAACATGGCTTCTCTCTTATGTTCTTGTGTCTGGGGCAGTGATGCTCTGTCTTCTTGGTGCTTGGGGGGCAACAGTGGGAGGGCTTCTGGAGTTCTGGCCCCACTGGCAGACCTCCTGACGGCCCCTGGGTTTTGGCCACCGTGTGACACAGAGTGTTGGACTCGATGGGTCTTTGGCCTGATCCAACATGGCTTCTCTCTTATGTTCTTATGTCTGGGGCAGTGATGCTCTTGATTCTTGGTGCTTGGGGGGCAACAATGGGAGGGCTTCTGGAGTTCTGGCTCCGCTGGTGTACCTCCTGATGGCCTCCGGGTTTTGGCCACTGTGGGACACAGAGTGTTGGACTCGATGGGCCTGATCCAACATGGCTTCTCTTATGTTCTTATGTATCCAAAGGTTTAGCTTAGCCCAAGGTGGAACCTAGGGGGGAAAGGGACAGCTGCTCTCCATAACAATGCTGGCAATCCAGGAAGCCTTTTTTAGATTTTGTGTCTACTGGTTTTCTGGACGGCTGAGGAATGGCAGGCTTGGGCTAGAGAACACGAATCTTGTTTATGCTGCTGGTCACTAAAGCCACCCTCCTGGTGTCTCGAAGCAAATCGCAACAGCAATCATCTTTTTTTCAAAAAAAAGAAACTTAGGTGGAAAAATAGCAGATAACCCTCTTGTTCAAGTAGCCGTAATTCTTCATTCTTTATTACAGATGTTTCTTCCTTCCCCCTGTTGTGCAGATGTGTGTATCTTGACAGGTTGATTGGATCAGGGGTCGTGCCCCCGGGCTACTGTTTGGATGTTCAATATGAAGACAGAGCAGAGACACGGGCGCGTTTAAGAAGGGAAAACTGGTTCTTGCTGGAATAAAGATACAGGCTGTTTATCATGCTGTCTGGGCTTGCCACCCCAAGCGCAGGATTCAGCCATTGTCCAAAAAAAATGGATGCTCTACGCTCCAATTCTCCCTTGGAATGTTGTGATTGGAAAGGGCGGGGGGACAGAAGGAGATGCATCTTGGTGCCAGCGAAAGAACCTTACCTTCAGCATGATGACAACCTTTACCCCATCCATGAAGGACCGTCTCCTTCCAGTTTGGTGTAGTGGTTAAGGCTCTAATCTGGGAGAACTGAGTTTGAGTCCCCATTCCTCCACATGCAGCTGCTGGTGTGACCTTGAGTCAGTCACAAGTTATTTCAGAGCTGTTCTCCCAAGGGCAGTTCTTTGGAGAGCTCTCTCAGCCCCACTTACCTCACAGGGTGTCTGTTATGGGGAGGGGAAGGAGACTGCAAACCGCTTTGAGACTCCTTCAGGTAGTGAAGGGCGAGGTATAAATCCAATCTCCTCCTCCTCCACCACCACCATAGGTCCCTGTGGCAGGGTTGCCAACTCTGGACTGAAAAATTCCTGGAGTTTTTGGGGTGGAACCTGGGGGAAGGCAGGATTTGGGGAGGGGACCTCAATGGAGTTTAATGCCTCGGGGTCCACCCTCCAAAGCAGCCATTTCCTCCAGGGGATCCGATCTCTGTAGTTTGGAGAGGAAATGTTTAAGTCTGGGAGATCTCCAGGCAGCACCAGGAGACTGGCAACCCTATCTGTTGACTATCCCACCACTTAGGGTGGCCACCTAGTTTTGACCAGGGCCTTTTTCATCATAGAATCATAGAGTTGGAAGGGAGGGAGACAGAACTCGTTTGCCTGGCTCGCAAACGGTTCCGTGGGGCGTTTTGCAGCTGCACCAATAACTGCATCGGCTTTGGAAACCTCTCTTTGGTTCTCTCGGCCCTCCGGGGGGACGGGTTCCACAAAGCGCCAGATGACTTCATCGCTGGGCACGGAGAGGACGGACGCGAGGAGTCCGCGCGGAGAGCAGGAACAGGCGCTCACCTCTGGAGCGCTGCCAAGTGGAGAGGTTCATCAGAGGGTCCCAGGCAGGGGAGAGGCGGCGTTTGCACCTGGGATCTTTTAGCTGACACGGGGAGAATTAATTCCGCAAAAAATGACTTCCATCGCAGGTTAATTTATTTTGGCTGACAGTCACATACATTAGGAGGCATGCTAATGCCGCCGCCGAGCCGGGATTTATTTGGATGAGTTTATTTATATCTTTGGGTGATTTCATTGCAAAAGGATCGGCGGAAAGTTGCCAGAGGTGAATGCTGAGGCCCTGCATTTAGTTGTTTAGTTGCTGGGCTTTTTTTTTTTTTTTTTAAACCCATCTGCTTTTCTCACAGAACTTCAGGAAGAGGAAGAAGAATAAGAGTTGGATTTATACCCCCACCCTTCACTTGGAGTCTCAGAGCGGCTGACAATCTCCTTTCCCTTCCCCTCCTCACAACAGACACCCTGTGAGGTGGGTGGGGATGAGAGAGCTCTTTCGAGGACTGCCCTTGAGAGAACAGCTCTGAGAGAACTTGTGACTGGCCCAAGATCACTCCAGCAGCTGCATGTGGAGGAAGGGGGAGGAGAGGAAGAAGAGGAGGAGATTGGATTTATACCCCCACCCTTCACTTGGAGTCTCAGAGGAAGAAGAGGAGGAGATTGGATTTATACTCCCACCCTTCACTTGGAGTCTCAGAGCGGCTGACAGTCTCCTTTCCCTTCCCCTCCCCACAGCAGACACTCTGTGAGCAATGTTCCCTCTAAGCTGTGGAGTCCTGTGAGCAAAAATTCTACTTTGTGAGCTACTGGCCTTAAAGTTGTGAGTGAGTGAATTGGCTGCTGCATAAATCAGTTTGTTCTGGAGCCCTCCTTCCTGAGCTAAGACAAAAATGTGTGAGCCAGAGGCTAAAAAACTGTGAGCTGGCTCACACTAACTCAGCCTAGAGGGTACAGTGCCTGTGAGGTAGGTGGGGCTGAGAGAGCTCTTTCGAGAACTGCTCGTGAGAGAACAGCTCTGAGAGAACTTGTGGCTGACCCAAGGTCATCCAGCAGGTGCAAGTGGAGGAGTGGGGAATCAAACCCGGTTCTCCCTGATTAGAGTCCGCGCGCCTAACCACGACACCAAACTGGTTTACAGGAAATGTGGGAGCTGGGTCTTTGGCTCCCACACTCACTTTCCAGACATCCTGGGGGTTGTGCGGAAGCTTTCCTGGTGCTCCTCAACCAGAAGGTCAGGGGTGGTTAAGGATGCCAAAGTCCAAGTGTGAGCCAGCATAGTGGTATAGAGGTTAAGAGCAGTGTTCCCTCTAAGCTGAGTTAGTGTGAGCTAGATCACGATTTTTTAGCCTCTGGCTCACACATTTTTGTCTTAGCTCAGGAAGGAGGGCTCCAGAGCAAACTAATTTATGCAGCAGCCCAATCACTCGCTCACAGCTTTAATGCCAGTAGCTCACGAAGTAGAATTTTTGCTCATAAGACTCCACAGCTTAGAGGGAACATTGGTTAAGAGCGGCAGACTCTAATCTGGACACGTGGATGCAGGGACCTGCCTTCTACTGAATCAGATCCTTGTTCCATCGAAGTCAGTATTGTCTACTCAGACTGGCAGCAGCTCTCCAAGGTCTCAGGCTGGGTCTTTCCTATCACCTTCTGCCAGATCTTTTTAACTGGAATTACCAGGGACTGAACCTGGGACCTTCTGCATGCCAAACAGATGCTCTGCCACTGAGACACAGCTCCTCCCAGAACTGGAGAACCGGGTTTGATTCCCCACCCCTCCTCCATAGGAAACCTGCTGGGTGACCTTGGGCCAGTCCCAGTTGTCCCAGGACTCGCTCAGCCCCACCGATCTCACAAGGTGCCTGTTGTGGGGAGAGGAAGGGGATTGTACACCACTTTGAGACTCCTTAAGATAGAGGGAGAAAAAGTAAAGGTCTCCCTTGCTCGAAAGCCAGTCGAATCCGACTCTAGGGTTGCGGTGCTCATCTCCATTTCCAAGCCGAAGAGCCAGCGCTGTCCGAAGACGTTTCCGTGGTCATGTGGCCGGCATGACTAAACACCAAGGCGCACGGAACGCTGTTCCCTTCCCACCAAAGTGGTACCTATTTATCTACTTGCAATGTCTTGCTTTCGAACTGCTAGGTTGGCAGGAGCTGGAACTAGAGTCGGGAGCTCACTCCGTCATGCAGCGCACTCGGGTCTCGAACTGCTGACCGACCGACCTTCCACAGCCTGCAGGTCAGCGTCTTAACCACTTGAGCCACCGCAGCTCCTAAGACAGAGAAAAGTGGGGTATAAAAACCAACCCTTCTTCTTCAGGTGGGACCTGGGGCTCCCCTAGAATTACAGACTGTGATCAGTTCCCCTGGAGGAGATGGATGCTTTGGAGGGTGGACTCTGTGGCCTTGTGCCCCACTGAGGTCCCCTATCCTCCCCAGGCTCCACCCCCAAATCTCCAGGAGTTTCCCAACCTGGATCTGGCAACCCTACACCCCCATTTACCACTGGTGGCTGGGGGTGACCAATGCTCCCTCTAAGCTGTGGAGCCTTGTGAGCAAAAATTCTCACACTAGCTCACACTAACTCAGCTTAGAGGAAACACTGCTGGGGGGACCCTAAGAGTAGTAGTTTCCACCTTCCCCGGCTAATACAACTGCTACAACAAATGCTTCCATCCCTCTCTGCTGACTGTTCAATGAGGTGACCCATCTGATTTCAATCTGGCCTTGGTCGAAACGGGGACGAATTTTCACTTTCTGTCTGACTTTTGGTCCTACCAGCATTGCGGGGTGTCAATATTCTAAATTCAGAATACTCCTCTTTCTTTCTCCTTTCCCTTGAGGTTATTCGTACGGAATTAATTGTCTCCTGGTGGGTTGCTGTTGTTTGTTTGGCTTCTTTTCGGCAGTTATTTTTAAAGCTGTCTGCAGCTGCTCTGAAGGTTTTCGCACGTTCAGGGATGTTTTTAACTTGGCTGGATTGTTTAGCAACGGTTATTGGGTTTTTAATTGCTTTTCTTTGTTCTTAGTTTTTCGTTTTCTACCTCGCCTTTCTCCCCGATGGGGACCCAAAGCGGCTTACAGCATTCTCCCATCCGCCATTTTATCCTCACAACAACCCTACGAGGTAGGTCAGGGGGAGAGTGTGCGGCTGGTCCGAGGTCACCCACACCGATTTTCCACAGCCGCTGCTCTACACTCGCTCCTCTCTTTGCCCCGATGATACGTGACACTTTCCCAGTCAAAGCCGTGCGGCCGCATTTTGACCCGCGGCTTTGCCCGATTTTGCCCACGGTTTCGTAATCCTCAGAAAACCGGATCACGAAACCACGGGGGAAATCGGCTGAAGCCGCGGGTTGAAATGCGGCCGCGCGGCCTCGAGTGGGAAATTGACATGTACCGTCGGGGCAAAGAGAGGAGCGAGCGCAGAGCAGCGGCTGTGGGAAATCGGTCCCAGTGAACTTCCACAGCAGAGTGGGGATTCGCACCTGGGTCTCTCCGATCCTAGTCCGACAGTTCTTCTAGGCTGTTGGAAGGGAAGAGGGATAGAAATGGTCTGAATAAATGGAAACTCTTTTTTCTGCCCTGCACAATCACTGCCACAGGAAGGGGTGGTGGCTACAAGCATGGACGGCTACAAAAGGGAATTAGATAAGCCTATGGAGCAGAGGTCCATCAGTGGCTATTAGCCACAAGGTATAGATAGGGGCTCTGGGGCAAGTGATGCTCTGTCATCTTGGTGCTTGGGGGGGTCAACAGTGGGAGGGCTTCTAGTGTCCTGGCCCCACTGGTGGACCTCCTGATGGCACCTGGTATTTCTGACCACTGTGTGATACAGAGTGTTAGGCTGGATGGGCCTTTGGCCTGATCCAACATTGGCGTCTCTTATGTTCTTATGTTCTTAAGCGAAGTTGGGGTATATTCCAGATAGAGATGCAGCAAAACTTTTGGCAAACATAAAGTTTTCAACAAGCGCGATCACTCATGACTTCAGTTGTGTATCTCCTCGCTCAGCCTCCTTCCAACTCAAGCAGCTTCTGAACCGCACTGCAGCCATTCAGAATTCTGGGAGATCTCCAGGTCCCACCCAAGAACATCTCCCTCTGGGATCCTCTGCTACTAACTCCATGGGCCCCCGTGGACTCTGGGCTCACATAAAACAACAGCCTCAGCTGTTTCTCAGGCAGCCTCTTTCGAAACTTGGAGAGGGGAGAGAAACAGGTCTTTTTTTGCCATAGAAAAGAGCCAGAGTCCAGGAGCACCTGAAAGACTCACAAAATTTGTGGCCGGGGAGGAGCTTTCATGAGTCACGGCTCACTTCTTCAGAGACAGCTAGTTTTTTTTGCATTGGCACTCCGGTGGCAAACAGGTTCTTCAAAAGAAAAGAAGTCAGGAGGCCTACTTGGCAGCTCCAAGCCCTTGGGCACCTCAGCAGTAGCTAGGGTTCTTTTCGGTAGCTGTGTTGGTCTGAAGCGACTGAACAAAGTTTGAGTCCAGTGGCCCCTTGAAGACCAACAAAGTGTAATCCTGGGTATTGTCAGCAAGCTGCCATTCTGTTTTGTGTGACCTCTGTGTACATATCCTTACCCTGTTGCACCCGGCTTGTTTTCTATCATCCTGCTCCTGTGCTGGAATGCATAAGATAACTACTGGAGGATGTGTGGGGGAGAAGATGCTGTAATGCTTGCCTATTGCTTTTTTCATGAGAACTGCACCTGTGTTTTGTCTGATGTTCTGCCTGGTTCCCATGGACTGGGCGCGCAACCGTTTCCTTAGCCCGCCAGCGGGAATGTTATTCATTGGATAGGTATCTGCTTGAATTTCCTTTATTATGTTTGACCTACCTGTGTATCCCCAGTTCTAACAAAGAACGTGTTTGAGTATGTCTTCAACGCTTTGAAATAAATTTTGCTTTTCCTGAAAACGTGGATTTATTCTCGATGCTTGGGGATCCAACATATTGTTAGAACTCCCTTTCTCCTATCGTTCCGAATCTGGCAAGATCATGAGCGGAGCTGAGGGAGACCTACCGAAAACGGAGGGGGATTCAGGATCGGTCCCACACACCTCCGCTCCTTTGGTGACTGCAGCCTCGCTGGAGGGTGCCGTGGGGGGAACGATTCCCCGCCGGCCTGCACATCTGTCTTGGCCGCCTCCGACCCCTTTGCACTGGGGTCCGCGGAAGACTCAACAGCAGGATGACTGGACTATGTACAACACTCAGGGCACCCGAGAGGTGTACTCCCGTCGAGGGAGCGGATTACGTGAAAGTCTGTTTGACAAGGGATTGTTCCCAGAGCCGGGGGCTACCTCGGAGAAGGGGTGTTCTGAGCAAG
>NW_015170910.1:457024-465437 GCF_001447785.1 Gekko japonicus | reverse complement strand
AGAAGAAGAAGAAGAAGAAGAAGAAGAAGAAGAAGAAGAAGAAGAAGAAGAAGAAGAAGAAGAAGAAGAGATTGGATGTATACCCCGCCCTTCGCTACCCAAAGGAGTCTCAGAGCGGCTTACAAACTCCTTTCCCTCCCCCTCCCCACAACAGACACCCTGGGAGGGAGGTGGGGCTGAGAACAGCTCTGAGAGAACTTGTGACTGACCCAACGTCCCACCAGCAACTGCATGGGAAGGAGTGGGGAATCAAACCCGGTTCCCCCAGATTAGAAGAAGAAGAAGAAGAGATTGGATGTATACCCTGCCCTTCGCTACCCGAAGGAGTCTCAGAGCGGCTTACAATCTCCTTTCCCTCCCCCTCCCCACAACAGACACCCTGTGAGGTAGGTGGGGCTGAGAACAGCTCTGAGAGAACTTGTGACTGACCCAAGGTCCCACCAGCAACTGCATGGGGAGGACTGGGGAATCAAACCCGGTTCCCCCAGATTAGAAGAAGAAGAAAAGATTGGATGTATACCCCGCCCTTTGCTACCCGAAGGAGTCTCAGAGCGGCTTACAATCTCCTTTCCCTTCCCTTCCCCACAAAAGGCACCCTGGGAGGTAGGTGGGGCTGAGAGAGCTCTTTTCGAGTACTGCTCCTGAGAGAACA
The DNA here is from genome assembly GCF_001447785.1 of Gekko japonicus. Lineage (NCBI taxonomy): Eukaryota > Metazoa > Chordata > Lepidosauria > Squamata > Gekkonidae > Gekko > Gekko japonicus. Next base: position 464,785 of record NW_015170910.1, on the reverse strand, counting down.
GCTCCGAGAGGACTTCTGACTGACCCAAGGTCACCCCAGCAGCTGCATGTGGAGGAGTGGGAGAAATAAAAGCCGGTCCTCCCAGATTAGAGTCCGCACTCCTAACCACCACACCAAACTGACTCCAGGTGCCACTGGACTCCAACTCTGCTCAGTAGCTAGGCTTGCCAGCTCTGGTTTAGGAAATACCTGGAGATTTTGGGGGTGGGCCTTGAGGAGGGCGGGGTTTGGGGAGGGGAGGGACTTCAGTGGGGTACAGTGCCTTAGACTCCGCCTTCCAAAGCAGCCAGTTTCTCCAGGACAACTGATCTCTGAGCTATTAACAGCAGGGGATCTCCAGCTTCCACCTGGAGTTTGGCAACCCCATGTGAATCCCAGCCTAGCAGGAGAACACAGACACCCTAAAGAGAGAGAAATGACAGCCGCCGATCGCGTTGATCGCCTCCCGTTTCCTTCTGCGCGGAAGGGGCCTTTCAGCCGCCTGGCATCCTTCCCGGAGTCGGAGGCCCCGGGGTTATCTCATTAGGGTTGGCCCGATCACAGGAAGAGAACAACAGTGCCTCTCCTTACCCTGGCGCATGAGTGATACACGCAGCGTATCTTTCCTCGCTCTCGTTTTGACTGTCACCAGAGCAGGCGTATACAGTGATCAGAGGGACGCGGCATTGGAACACAAGTCTCGAGATACCGGCAAGGCTCGTTGCCATACCCGTTTCCCCGCGGTGTTGCTATCGGAGGCGCCGTGTTGTTTTCCCTGGATTGAAATCAGAGTGGCGCAGCCAAAGTACATAGATATGTATATATTTCCCTCCGTCAGCTCCTAGAAAAAAGAGGGAAAGGAAAGGAAAGAATGAGGCAGGCGTCTTGCAATTGCAGGACAGGCCGGTTCAATCTGCCTTCCCAGGCCAGGCATGCTGAAGAAGGAATCCGTGCTCTCTGTCCAACGGAGAGGCCCCCACGTGTGTCCACCCCCCCCGCAAGTGCCTCCATACTATTGGGATAGTTGGTTAATCTAGCAGGGTTTTGCCCTGTCATAGATGTGCGACAGGGCTCTTTTTGTAGAAAAAGCCCAGCAGGAACTCATTAGCATATTAGGCCACACCCACATCAGGAACTCATTAGCATATTAGGCCACACCCATGACAATACAGCTCATTGGCATATTAGGCCACACCCCCATGTTACCAGAAGTGTGCTCATCCAGCCACACCCACCTTTTGCTTCTTATTCTGTTTACCTTGCTTGTTGTCAAAACCCAGGGCTTTTTTGTAGCAGGAACCCCTTTGCATGTTAGGCCACACACCCCTAACGTAGCCAATCCTAATGAGTTTCTGCTGTTGGGTGTGGCCTATTATGCTAATGAGGTTCCTGCTGGGTGTGGCCAACTTGGAAGCCAGCCGGAACTCCGTTTCTGTGGGTTCCTGCCCCAAAATAGCCCTGATGTGCGATACAGAGGGCAATAAATAAATCTCCTGAAAAGTACGCAGACAGAGACTGACTTCAGCAAAGCGTACTTTATTCAGTCAGCAACAAGACAGCTTTGGCCGGCTCGCAGGCCGGCTTATATTCCCCAAGAAACCACCACCCAAAACACCCCCCCACTTCCCAATAGGTTATTTACAGTGGCTGAGAGTCCCATTGGCTTCTCGGCCGGGAACCTAGCCCCCTGATTGGAGCGGGCTAGGATCCGCATAGTCCATTGTCTCCTGGAGCGAAGCTCTGCGGTTGTCCCTGGACATGTCTGGACTTGTCTGGACTTGTCAGGACTTGATACACTACATCTCCCAAGGAGTATATTGCAAAAAAAAAAAAAGAAGAGAAGAAGAAGAGAAGAGATTGGATTTATACCCCGCCCCTCACTACCCAGAGGAGTCTCAGAGTGGCTTACAAACCCCTTTCCCTTCCCCTCCCCACAACAGACACCCTGGGAGGCAGGTGGGCCTGAGAGAGCTCTTGCCAGAAACTGCTCTTTTTCAAGGACAGCTCTTATCAGAACTACGGCTTGCCCAAGGTCACATCAGCAGGTGCAAGTGGAGGAGTGGGGAATCAAACCCGGCTCTCCCAGATTAGAGTCCGCACACTTAACCACTACACCAAGGTAAACTTACATTTATTCAAGTAGATCCACATTCAGGTTGCAGTCGAAAAGAGAGAAAGAAGTCTGGCCTCAGGAGTACTTTCCCTGTCACAAGTGGCCAGGCATGTCTGGCATCATGTGTGTGGGAATATGAGGGCATTGTCTCACAGGAGAAGCCTGCAGAGGCATGTATCTCCATGGAAGGCCATGTGAAGTGAGTCAGAGGACAAAGGGATAAAGAGAGGATGGGACAGAGGGCGGCTCCCAGGTTAAGGCAAAGTGAGGTGTCCCATTCAAGGAGATATTGTTCTCTTCTGTTTTCTGTCCACCTCTGGCAGGGGTCATTTCGTAGAAAAGAGATGCAGGAGCTCATTAGCATAACACATTAGCATAACTCATTTGCATATGCCACACCCCCTGACATCACCGGAAGTGTGTCAGAAGGCAACACCCACCGCACAGGCTCCCCTGGACTGTTTTGGATTGCTAGCTTTGGGGGGGGGAACGTGCAGATTTGTCCTCGCAGAGGAGGGAGAGCTTGTACCTGAATAAAACTTGGCCTTAAAGGTGCCACTGGACTGTTTGGGGCCAGGGGGAGCTCTGCAACTTCCCTGGCTGCTTCTTGCTCTGACTGAGGGCTGCTGGGAGAAGTGGAAGGGGCTTGTTGCATGTGCCCGCCCCCTGGACTCTTTACTGCCGGAGCCCCGCTCCTGTGCGCTCCTGCAGGAAATGACCCCTGACCTCTGGGATCCTCCCCAACAGAATCCGGGCAGCTAGAAGAAAGCACCAAAGGGTTGCCAATTCTGGCTTAGGAAATTCCTGGAGATTTGGAACCTGGGGAAGGTGACGTTTGAGGAGCAGTGAGACCACCGTGGGGTAGAATGCCGTAGAATCCATCCCACAAAAGAGGCATTTTCTCGGTGTGTGTGTGTCTGTGTCAATCTGTGCAGTCTGGAGATTAGTTGTAATTCCAGGAGATCTCCTGGTCCCACTTGGAGGCTGGCAACCCAAAAATCACTCTCTTTCAAGGCAGTTAAAACTCCCCCTTGCGCAGAGGTGAAGGGGAAGATTTGCTATCTGTAATTCTGTTAAAGAACGGGGCGAGTGGTTTGGATCTCGATGAGTGATTATTTTCCAAAAGGCACATCTCGAGTGGAATTATTGGGGGGGGGGGAGAAGAAAACAACCTCTGATCAATTCATGGCGTGCAGCGATGTCAACGTGCAACACAGAACTACTGTCTAAAAGCAAAACAATAAATCGTTCAAAGCAGCTCTGCCGTTCAGCCCGTCGTTCCAAACAAATCGAGAACAGAACCCCCTCCCGACTGCATCACCCCTAACGTCGTGTAACGTTGAGGGTTACAAATGCGTTTGCCGCTCAATAGCAGATAAATAATGTTTGCATCGGGAAGGCAGATGGATTCCACATGGGGTCGACATTTTTCCAAGCGGCGGCTTCTCTCCCTGTGCGCAATTTGGAAATCACTGTTCTATATAACCCAGAAGAAGAAATAGAAACCGCTGTCTCTTCTCATGTAAGCCTTCTGGTTGTTACAGGTTGCCGGCTCTGCGGGGGGAAATACCTGGAGATTTTGTGGGTGGAGCCTGAGAAGGGTGGGGTTTGAGAGGGGAGGGACTTCCGTGGGGTATATTGGCATAGAGTCCACCTTCCAAAGCAGCCATTTCCTCCAGGGGAACTGATCTCCACCAGCTTGAGATAAGTTGTAATAGCAGGAGATCTCCAGGCCCCACCTGGAGGTTGGCAAGGGTGACCCTATGGTTGAGCCAAACAGGAGCTAAAAGATAAATGTCGGCTTTTGAAAATTCTCCGGTCTCCATGACTGTATTTTGAATACGTATACACCATTCATAAGAACATAAGAGAAGCCCATGTTGGATCAGGCCAAAGGCCCATCCAGTCCAACACTCTGTATCACGCAGTGGCCAGAAATACCAGTGCCATCAGGAGGTCCAGCAGTGGGGCCAGGACATTAGAAGCCCTCCCACTGTTGACACCCCCGCCCAAGCACCAAGAAGACAGAGCCTCACTTGCCCCAGAGTCCCTATCTATACCTTGTGGCTAATGGCCACTGATGGACCTCTGCTCCATATGCTTATCTAATTCCCTTTTCAAGCCGTCCATGCTTATAAGAACATAAGAGTTTTCTCTAACTACCCAGACCTCCTGCAAAATCCTTCTCCAATATCCATTGTCTGTATAAAGCTGTTCTGTAGCTTTCTTGACTGAGAATCTAAATTCTCCCTCAAAGCAGTTCTAAAGACAATGGGGTCCTTATTCTTCGTTCTATAGAACTACTTTTCTGACAATTCCCTGACAGAAATCACTGACTCCCAAAGTCTCTTCCCTTAGATGCCAAACCCTCTGGCTACTGATCCAGATGTTAGATTTCAAACAGAGACCAAAAGTGTCTCCAAAAGTTGAACGAAACCTTCCCCTCCAGATCAGCTGTTTTATTGCCCCTCTCAGCTGATGCTGGCCAATCAGAGAGCGAGTAGAACAGCCAATCACCTAAGCTCCTCTCCAGGGTAGATTAACTCTTGAACGCCCTGACTCTCTGACACAAGCAGCCTTTTAAAAAGCCTGCTTTTCTGTGCAATCCGTCACAAAGGAATTTTGCTAAAGCCTCACTTTTAACAACTCAGAAATTAACTCAGGATTCAGTTCTGTACAGAAGAAAACCTTCACTGGGCCGTCAGGACCTTGGGTGCTGAGAATACAGAGGTGGACGAAAGATGGCCAAGAAGAAAAATTAAACACTCAGAAGTAGAGTTGCCAACTCCACAATGGGAAATTCCTGGAGATTTGGGGGGTAAGGACTGGGGAGGGCGTGGTTTGGGGAAGAGAGAGACATCAAAAAAGGTGTAATGGCGTTGAGTCCGCCTTCTGAAGGTGCCCTTTTCTCCAGGAGAACTGATCTCTGTCGTCCGGGGGACAATTCCAATTCCAAGAGGTCTCCAGCCATGTTGGGAGGTTGTTGACCCTAATCGGAAGACATAGCGCAGCACTGAGTCACTCCTTGGTCAAAGCTTCAGATAGCAGAAAAAAGGGGGGGGGGGGGAGAGAGAATTTAGCAAAAAATCGAAGCTGTAGCAATCTCAGGGTCGAAGGTGAAAGTCGTCTGAGAACGCCAGAAGCCCTTCAGCGGATCACTTAAGAAGCTTTAAGCTTTTATTGTTGTACCAAACAAAAGGTCAGGTTGCAGAATAACCTTCTGAAAGGTTTCCAGAGAGGCCAGCGTCCGTGTCTCCCCCCCCCCCCCCACAATCTCATTTCTCTGCTGGTAAATGGACACCTGATAGATCTGCACCTCGGAGTGAGAAATTGCCTGGCCCTGGTTGCAGGGGGACGAAGGGACATTTTTGATCTGGACCGAAGAGAACTGGCTTCGGATCCACACACCGCAAGAATCCCATAATGTTCCCTCTGCATCGCCTATCTCACAGGGGTGTTGTGATGGAGAACAGGAGATAATAGGGTTGCCATAGGGGATTTGTGGAGATTTGGAGATGATGCTGAAGAAGTAGAGTTAGATTTATACTCCACCCTTCACCCAGAGTCTCAGAGCGGCTTACAATCTCCTTCCCTTCCTCTCCCCACAACAGACACCCTGTGAGGTAGGCAGGGCTTAGAGCTCTGAGGGAACTGGGACTGAGAGAAGAAGGAGGAGGAGAAGGAGTTGGATTTATACCCCACCCTTCACTACCTGAAAGAGTCTCACAGCGGCTTACAATCTCCTTTCCCTTCAGCTTCTCACAACAGACGCCCTGTGAGGGAGGTGGGGGTGAGAGAGATCTTCCGAGAACTGCTCCTGAGAGAACAGCTGAGAGAACCCGTGACTGACCCATGGTCACACCAGCAGCTGCATGTGGAGGTGTGGGAAACCAAACCCGGTTCTCCCAGATTAGAGTCCGCACTCTTAACCACGACACCAAACTGGCCCGTTTGGATCCTTTTCAGAGGCGAGCCCAAACCCCTCTTGGATTTAATGAACACTGAGGGCCAAACAGCACCCTCCAAGGCCATTTCAGCCATGACGTGTGTGTTTGTGTGTGCATAAGCCCCGACGTCCTGTGTGCCGTGGTCCTGATCCGAATTCGGCTTCTGCGTCCCTGGGAGCTGAGTTCCCAGTGAGACACCCGCTGCTCCCGTCTGACTGGAAGACTTCTTGGCAGATGTGGGCGTGTCACATGTAGTCAAGCTAGCGTTCCCAACCTCCAGGCGGGGCCCGAAGGTCTCCCGCTATTACAGCAGACGTCCAGAGGACCAAGATCGGTTCCCCTGGAGAAAACGGCTGCTCTGGAGAGCGGACTTTATGGCACTCTACCCCGCTGAGGCCCCTCCCCAAACTCCGCCTTCCACCCTCAAATCTCGAGGAATGTTCCAGCCCAGTGCTGGCAAACCTAAATTAAGCCCTTAATAGAATTGATTACCTAAAAGCAAGGTGACTCCTAGCCAGGGGTCATTTCGTGGAAAAAGAGCTAGGGGGACTCATTAGCATAACTCATTAGCATATGCCACACCCCCTGACATCAGGGGCCCGGCGGTGGACCTGCAAGGCCGGCGGGAGTGCGAGGAAGCCCCGCCAAGGCCCTCCCTGGCCCCAGGCTGGCAGGGGTGGGGAGAGGCGGGGAGGAAGCAACTTACCCTCCCTCTTCTCCTGCCTCCTCCTGGCTGAATGAGGGCCGGAAGCGGGGCGGCCGGAAGCAGGGGGCGGGGCTTCATCGTGTGCCCCGCCCCCCGCACCTCACCCGGGGGAACTGTGATCCCCCGCGATCCCCACGAAATGACCTCTGCTCCTAGCTTGGATTTTTAAAAAGGCTTCGATAAAGAGAGAGGGAAGAGATGAAGAGGAGATTGGATCTATGCCCCGCCCTTCACTACCCAAAGGACACCTGATAGATCGGCACCTCGGAGTGAGAAATTGCCTGGCCCTCTTTGCAGGGGGACGAAGGAACATTTTTGATCTGGACCGAAGAGAACTGGCTTCGGATCCACACGCCGCAAGAATCCCATAATGTTCCCTCTGCATCGCCTACCTCACAGGGGTGTTGTGATGGGGAATGGGAGATAATAGGGCTGCCATAGGGAATTTGTGGAGATTTGGAGATGATGCTGAAGAAGTAGAGTTAGATTTTTACTCCACCCTTCACCCAGAGTCTCAGAGCGGCTTACAATCACCGTTCCCTTCCCCTCCCCACAACAGACACCCTGTGAGGTAGGTGGAGCTGAGAGAGCTCTTCTGAGGACTGCTCCTGAGAGAACAGCTCTGAGAGGACTTGTAGCTGACCCAAGGTCACACCAGCAGCTGCATGCGGAGGCGTGGGGAATCAAACAGAGTTTTCCCAGATTAGAGTCCATGCTCCTAACCACTCCACCAAATTGGCTCTCTGTTCTTGAGGAGGGGTCTAGCAAGAGGTATGAATTATTTTAGCTAAATGGAACCTTCATGGACAGGTGCAATCTACCTGCCAATACCTGATTCTGGCTATAAACGGCTGGGGAAGACCATTGCCTTCATGTTTTGCTCATGCATTTAGGGTTGCCAGTACTGCCTCTTGCAGATGTCCGGATATTCTGAGGGCAGTTTCTGGGGAAGGTGGAAATTTGAGCAATGCTCTAAGGATTTCCTCTCATCTTTGTGGTGAAGACCAATAGAGATG
>NW_015170910.1:447919-457014 GCF_001447785.1 Gekko japonicus | reverse complement strand
GTAGGGAAATTCCTACAGTGTCATTACGAAGGCCATTTTTTCTCCCACTCATCTTTTCAAGGGGAAGGGATTGGAACTGAGGGGAGTGGTGCGCTTAATGCCATAGAGTCCACCCTCCAAAGCAACTGTTTTCTCCAGGGCGACTGTAGTCTGGAGAACACTTCAAATTCCATAAGATCTCCAGGTAAGCAAAACCCCAGAGAACGAAAACACATCTTTGATCTAATCAAGCAAAGCAATTCTTATATGCAGGCCGGAAGGAGGCTTGGTAGCTCTCCCAAGTCTACCTAAGCCCTGGTGAATGTCTGATCTGAGCAAACCTGGCTTTGCATTGCTTCGCTAACGTCAGGTAAGCAATACAGCCCGTGTAAAAAATCCATCATGCTAAAACGCGGCTGCCTTCCTTACACTACATAATGCAATGTCACAGTCCCCGCCGCAAATGGAAATACATTCTGGATTGAGAATTGGCGACGAAGTCAAATGAGCGAGAACAAATCTGGAAGCTATGAAGGATGAAAGCAGAGGCGCTCCGACATACCGAAATGGTGGTGGTCCCCCCCCACACCCGTTTTACTACGATTATTTCTTATACCGGGTTATTGTTCTGTGTCTGTAGCAGGCCTGTCTTTCGGCAGCTCCGGCAAAAAATAACCGACTTGATTTATCCTTGGCAGTAATCTAAACGCGGCGTGCGTAATATATTAGGAATGCAGAATATCATAAGGAAGAGACACAGAGAGAGAGGCAAAGTCAGACATTGATCTGCAAATCTCAGAAGGCTGAATCACGCTATTTAATATTGGTAGCGTTTAGCACTTCTGGAGAGGCCCTGCCTCTTGAAGAGCTGTACAAACATTAACTAATTAATCCGTATGAATTATGTATTGCGAGGGAGGGGGGAAATAAAAACCACAGAAATAGTAACTCTTGACATCTTGCGGCATATAAGTGATTTGGGTCTCATTATTCAGTTCTGGAAGCCATGTTGTATGCGAACAACTCCCACCCACCCCGGAAAGCTCCCTTGGGTAACATAAGGCAGTGTTTCCCAACCTGTGGGTCGGGACTCAAAAGTGGGTCATGCCGTCTCTGCAAGCAGGTCGCAGGCCAGCTGTCCCTAATGGCCACCCCTGACCTTTCCTTCGCTCTCACTTGTATTTCGGAAACCATGATCATAGAATCATAGAGTTGGAAGGGATCTCCGAAGTCATCTAGTCCAACCCCCTGCACAATGCAGGGAATTCACAAATACCTCCCCCCCCTGGTGACCCCTGTTTCACACCCAGAAGGTGACAAAAAATGATCTCCAGGACCCCTGGCCAAAGTGGCCTGGAGAAAAATTGCTTCCTGACCCCAAAGTGGCCATCAGCATTTCCCTGGGCGTGTAAGAAAGGGCCATGAGAACCAAGCACTGATGCGACCCTTCCTGCCCTCCCTTCTCGTGATCTGCCTCAGTTCACACAATCAGCATTGCTGTCAGGTGGCCATCCAGCCTCTGTTTGAAAACCTCCAAAGAAGGAGAGCCCGCCACCTCCCGAGGAAGCCTGTTCCACTGAGGAACCGCTCCAGCTGACAGGAAGTTCTTCCTAATGTTTAGCCGAAAACTCTTCGGATTTAATTTCGACCGACTGGTTCTGGTCCGACATTCTGGGGCAACAGAAAACAATTCTGCCCCATCCTCTATAGGGCATCAAGTACTTGAAGATGGTTATCATATCACCTCTCAGTCGTCTCCTCTCCAGGCTAAACATACCCCAACTCCTTCAGCCTTTCCTCATAGGACTTGGCCTCCGGACCCCCTCACCATCTTCATTGTCCTTCTCTGCACACCTTCCAGCTTGTCTATATCCTTCTTGAATTGTGGTGCCCCAAGCTGAACACAATACTCCAGGTGAGGTCTAACCAGAGCAGAGTCAAGCAATACCATCACTTTGTGTGATCTGGACACTATACTTGACCCTGGAAAGAGTATTTTCCATTTATTTATTTATTGAAGCATTTTTACCCCGCCCTTTCCGCAAGCGGGCTCAGGGCGGCTCACAAGGGGCGACAGCCCATGCATAAAATCCAATAAAACAATAAAATCATAATAACAATAATACATAGCAACAATAATAAAGTGCTTCGTGTCATACATGAAGTTGGTTTTCTTTCCCCAATGCAGATACATGTTGAGCAAGTAAAATTGTAGTATGAATGGGAATATAAAGATTTTTTATATATATATAGGTTTTTTTCTTCTTGATTGTTCATATTCATATTTTTCCCTGGTTTTATGGCTTTCTCTTTTAAGTAATATTTTATGAGGATGTTGGAAAGGCCTGTTATATAGAAGGCTTTCCTCTTGTAGGTCTGATATTGCTAGCAGACAAGATAATAGGTACGAAGTTCATGATTCTGTAGTTCGTAAGGGCAAAACCTTGCAATGTCTGGGTCAGAGAAGATTTTAGTCTCGTATCAGTAAAAAATACTTTTGTTTGGGATATGAAGAATCCTTGCCCATTATCATTTAGGTTAGGTTAAGTAAACACTTAGGTTTTACGTAGATTTTTCTGGTTTTTATAGATTTATTCTTTAAGTAATATTTTATTAGGATGTTAGAAAGGCCTGTTATATAGAAGGCTTTCCTCTTGTAGGTCTGATATTGCTAGCAGACAAGATAATAGGTACAAAGTTCATGATTCTGTAGTTCTTAAGGGCAAAACCTTGCAATGTCTGGGTCAGAGAAGATTTTAGTCTCGTATCAGTAAAAAATACTTTGGGATATGAAGAATCCTTGCCCATTATCATTTAGGTTAGGTTAAGTAAACACTTAGGTTTTACGTAGATTTGACGTAGATATATGTTTCTTTACATCTGACAAACCAGAGGCTTGTTACTCAAATGACCACTGTCTTTTGTAACCAATTATGCTTTTTGAATATTGTTTTCTTGATGATGTCAGTCCATGTATAAAACATCATGTATTTCCTGAATATGTTCAAGATTATGTTCAAGAAGAAGAAGATGATGAAGAAGAAGAAAAAGAAGGAAGTTGTCAATTTTTGACTAGTTATTTGGTCCTATTGTTTTCCTGTTAATTGAAACATATTTCCTGAATATGCTGAGAAGAAAGTAGTCAATTTTGGATGGACTATTTGGTCCAACTGTTCTCTTGTTAACTGAAATAAAACATAGATCATCCTCCTCATTTGACTTCATTTTTGACATGGAATCTAATATGTACAACAAAATGTTTCCTGATGGTTACTGGGGGGGGGGAATGTCTGAACCCCAAGCAGCGAATTCATTGCTTGGAGAAGAGGCTCGCAGGGGTGGGGTGCCGATCTCCAACATGGTGATGTCACTCTAGCATGACAGCATGACGTTGGGGACTGTTGGAAGTTCCAGATGTGATGTCCCCTGTCTCAGACCTCCAGAACGAGTGGAGAGAGAGGCTAGACGGGCACGCTGACCTTTCTTCCTGTCTTTACTCTTCTGCCACTGTCCCCTTTGAAATGCAGACTGTGTTCTCAGGGACCACTTCCCCCTTCCTCTTTCTCTCGCACTCTGTTGAAGACAAGCTCTCTCCCTGCACGCACCAAGAGAGAGAGATGCAGTCATCTCTTGGCACCAGGAGGCAGATGGGCCTCTTGCCATCTGCCTCCATCCTTTCGCTAGTAAGTTAGTACACTGTCACATCTCTGCTCTTCCCTATCCAAAGTGTACTTCTCAAAGAAAGAGAGAAGGATTTCTCTTCTAAACGTGCAACGTGGCTCTGTGTAGCTTTGTAAGCTGAGCAACCTGGTGAAGCGACGCTCCTGCGTTTGTAGCTTTAATTAAGCACTCTGCTAACTAACGGTGACTGGACTAACCACACCAGTTAACCTCAATAGGTTATGGGCCCAGCATGTGGACGTCCCTGCCCCCTCCGTAAATGCCCCCCACAGTCCCCCACCAGGGACTAGGAAGCACCTGGCAACCCTAACCACAGTGGGGGATGGGGGAGGATTGAGTTGCCAGATCCATTGGGAAACTCCTGGAGATTTGAGGGTGGAGCTGGAGGAGGGCAAGGACCTCTGTGGGGTACTATGCCATGGAGTCTACCCTCCAAAGCATCCGTTTTCTCCAGTGGAGTTGATCTCTGTAAGTCTGGAGATGAGCTGTAATACCGGAGGATCCCCAGGTCCCACCTGGAGGCTGGCATCCCCATACCAGATCCAGAGGAATTATAAACAGTCAATTCGCTATCCCAATGAAGCTTTCCTCATCTTCCTTCCCTCTAGGCTCTATTTAGCTTGTCCAAAACCCCATGCCTCTCCCTAGCCCATCGGGCTTTGCCGAGTATAATCCCAGCCAAACTGATGACTTTTCCTTCCCTCACAGTACCGGACTGGAGCCTACTTAATTCCCTTCTGCAGCTGAAGCACGCTGTGCCTCGAGACCAGCTCTGCCAATTACTGCCATAGGCCTCACCACCGCAAGTCCAAAACAATATAGATTACTTTGCGGTCTCGCAGAGACATGTCTAACTAGGTACGTGCACACAGAGACACATGGACTCTCTGTATTTTGTGATTTCAACAAGCCGTCTCCTCTCCGCACGCGCAGGCACACACCAGCAGCAGAATTGACAAAAGCAGGCACCACCGGAACCTGGCTAGAGCCAGGCCATTGTACGTTCGTCGCAACTGTAGCCTCGTAATGGACGTCGTGTTTGGATAAACCGGCCTGCGACTTAATCGCGGGGATAACTGCAGCCATTTGCAAAGCGCTGGCACTCGAATGACATCAGCCCAGTACCTTCTTTTCAGAGCCCGGCTGCCATTCAGCCATAAAACCCATGTATTATTCTAAACATATAAAAGGCAGCGGGGGCTGTAGCGACATGAATATTAACCCCCAAAGAGGATGTGTTTCCCCCCCTTCTTCTCTCCCCCCCCCCATGAAATTACCAGTCCTATTCAACGGGGACGAGATGTGTTTTTTAGGGGAACATAAAAGGTGGCTCTGCTTTTTACTTAAAGGCGGGAAAAGGCATTAGAGGAGCCGGAAAAAGCAGGCTGGAGATCAAAGGGCACCTTTCACTCCTTGGTTTTGAAAGATCTTTGTCTTCGGTATTGGGGGTGGGGGGGAGGGTGTCTGGTTACCACTGCTTGCGGCCTGTAACGGGAGACCGTCCTTCCTGGAGAGTAGGCACAGGCACACAAACACCCCTTTTAAAAAAGAGATGGAGAGATGTTCATTTCTTTATGAAGCATACATTCCAAATTTGACCACCCCCCCAAAAAAAAGAGAGAGAGAGAGAGAAAGAGCCTTGCAAGCTAATGGAAGTGTTGTCAGCGCTGGGTTGGGAAGTTTCTGGTGGTCTTGGGAATGGAGCCTGCAGAGGGTGAGGTTTCTAGAGACCGGAATATAATGCCATGGATTCTACCCTCCGAAGAAGCCATTTTCTCCAGAGGAACTGATCTGTTTGGTGTAGTGGTTAAGTAAAGGTAAAGGTAAAAGTTCCCTTGCTCGAAAGCCAGTCGAATCCGACTCTAGGGTTGCGGTGCTCATCTCCATTTCTTTTCTTCTTTTTTTTAAGCCCCCTGAGGGGATTTTTTATTATTTTTAAAAATAATACTACAAAACTATAACAGAAATAAGGAAGGGGGAACTACATATACAGGATGAAGAAAAGAACCCACTACTATCTAAAAACCCGTTTCAAAGCCGAAGAGCCAGCGCTGTCCGAAGACGTTTCCGTGGTCATGTGGCCGGCATGACTAAACACCAAGGCGCACGGAACGCCCAGTGCGACGATGTCACCCGGAGGTGACGTCATCACGCAGGGCACGTTGTGGGAGGACGCTCTATCACTTGAGGGGAAACTCTATGGTTTCCCCTCAAATGACAGAGGCCCCTCCCACAACGTTCCCTGCACAGAGATGTCACTTCCTGGGGACATCATTGTGCGCCAAAGATCTCCCAACAAGGAAGGACCCCCCCCAGTGCTGGCAGCCAGGTAAGACCTGGCAACCCTAGACATCCGCTTAGCCGCGACCAGGGCCTTTTCTGCCCTGGCCCCAGCCTGCTGGAACATGCTCCCGCCTGAGATCAGGGCCCTGCGGACCTATTGCCGTTCGGCAGGGCCTGTAAAATGGAGCTGTCCCACCAGGCCTTCGGTTGGGGCAGGGGGCGTTCGGTTAAAAATTCGGCCTCCTCTGCTGAAGTCCACCACCTCTGTGTGGCCCAGATCAAGTAGACTTTAGTCACCAGCTCTGGAGACTGTGGGCATAAACAAATAGCACCATTGTTCTTAACTGTTTGGATCTGACGATTAAGGTATTTATACTTTATGAATGTATTTAGGTATTGTGGTGCCGAATGGCCCTGTGGTCCGCCCTGAGCCCGCTTGTGGGGAGAGCGGAGTATAAATCCAATAAATAAATAAATAAAATGGCTGCTTTAGTTCTGATAAGAGCTGTTCTTGAAAAAGAGCAGTTTCTGTCCAGAGCTTTCTCAGCCCCGCCTCCTTCACGGGGTGTCTGTTGTGGGGAGGGGAAGGGAAAGGAGGTTGTCAGCCATTCTGAGACACCTTTGGGTGGTGAAGGGCGGGGTATAAATGCAATCTCCTCTTCTTCTTCTTTCTTCCCCACTCTTCCACATGCAGCTGCTGGTGTGACCTTGGGTCAGTGACAAGTTCTCTCAGAGCTGTTCTCTCAAGGGCAGTCCTCGAGAGAGCTCTCTCAGCCCCACCTACCTCCCAGGGTGTCTGTTGTGGGGAGGGGAAGGGAAAGGCGTTTGTAAGCCTCTCTGAGACACCTTTGGGTGGTGAAGGGCAGGGTATAAATCCAATCTCTTCTTCTTCTTCTTCTTCTTCTTCTTCTTCTTCTTCTTCTTCTTCTTCTTCTTCTTCTTCTTCTTCTTCTTCTTCTTCTTCTTCTTCTTCTTCTTCTTCTGATGCTGGTGTACATATTTTACCTCAAGATCTGCCTTTCTTGAAGTCATGGGGTTGCCAGCTTCCAGGTGGTGGCTGGAGAGCTCCTGGGACGACAGTTGATTTTCAGATGACAAAAAGAAAATGGCGGCTTTGAAGGGTGGATTCTGTGTCAGCAGACCCTTCAGAGGTCCCTCCCCAAACCTTGCCCTCCCCAAACGCCCCCCCTTGAAGGGAAGGGAAGGCAGTTTAAAGTGCCTTCCTTTGGCTTGGACAGGCTGGGGAAGGCACCGGGAGCCATTTAAATGCCTCCCTGATTCTTCCAGGGGGCCCCCTGACCCGCCCTCCTCGGAGACACCGGTGGGTGTCTTCCCTCTGTAGCCACGAACGCAGAGGTTTTGGCTGTAGTGGGCGTGGCCAACTCTGAAGCCAGCCGGAACTCCTTTCCTGTGCGTTCCTGCCCCAAAATAGCCCTGCCTGCTCGAGCAGAATCTGGCTGCGGGAACCAACCCACGGTTTTTCCAGCTGAACCCCATTCATTTGGACAGGCGTGTTGTTGTTGTTGCTGTTCAGCTGCACAGCCGAGTCTGACTCTTCGCGACCCCATGGACCACATCACGCTAGGCCCTGTCTTCCGTCGTGCTCCAAAGTTTGCTTCATTTCATGTTTGTTGCATTGACAGGCTTAGATGGGAGTAACTCTCCACAGGCCAGCGGTGAGAATCTCCCTGACTCACGGCAATGCCTTTCCAGCCCTCGTCAAGAATTTGCATATTCTTGCTAACAACCACCCCGTCTCGTGGTGGAGAGGGCCATTGAGAAACCACTTGCCGTTCTAGTGGAAATGAACGCGGTAAGCCCGCCCGGCTCTCATCCGGATGCTCGGCGAGTCGGTTCGGGAGCCGACACGGTGGAAACTCTCCACATTTATTGTTAACAATATTATTATTTTGCATGTTAGAAACTGCGTGCTTGAAAGAGGGCCGCTGCAACTGAAGAGCCCTTGTTGGAAAGATGGGGGGGGTTAGAGGGAAACTTGAAGATGAGAGCAGACGCCCGTGTTTCGGGGAGGAGGTTTTTTGGTCACACACATGCCTAGGAACGCATCTTTCAGCCATTAGACTCGCTTTGCTCTTCAGAAACAAGATGATCTTTTTAAACTGCTTGAGGGGATACCTCTTGATAGATTTCGAGAGCTTCACATTTTCCGCCTTGGAAAGTCAACATCAACATTCCTATTGGTCTCCGGGAGGCTTATTTGTCTAATGACCCTGTGTGTGTTTGCGGGGAAAATCAATACGACGCTAATCTCTCTAATCTGAGGACAGGTGTAAACAAGGGATTATTTTGCTACGCACTGATAAAGTGCTCTTGGCGACAAACGCTTGTCTTAAAGTGCCCCATGCCTGTTGGCTAAGGTGACACTTGGTGGTTTGAACGACTTGCGTTGTCTTCAAGAGACAGGGATCACTTAGGGTTGGGGAATCCCTGGAGATTTGGGGGTGGACTTTGGGAAGGGACCTCGGCAAGGTATCATGCCATAGAGTCCACCTTCGAAAGGGGCCATTTTCTCCAGGGGAGCAGACCTCTGTCATCTGGAGATCAGTAGGAATTCTGGGGGATCTCCAGGCCTCACCTGGAGGTTGGCAATAAAAGATGAGCTCTGCTGGATCAGACGATTGGGCCATCTAGCCCAGCATCCTGTTTCACACAGTGGCCAACCAGTTCTCCTGGAGGGCCAACAACAGGACAGAGAGGCCAAGGTCTTCATGAGAACATCAGAAGAGCCCTGCTGGATCAGACCAGTGAGGGTCCATCTGGTCCAGCCTCCTGTCTCACGCAGTGGCCAACCAGTTCCTCTGGAGGGCCAACAACAGGGCAGAGAGGCCGAAGCCTTCACCTGGTCAGAACATCAGAAGAGCCCTGCTGGATCAGACCAGAGGTCCACCTAGTCCAGCATCCTGTCTCACACAGGGGCCAGCCAGTTCCTCTGGAGGGCCAACAACAGGGCAGAGAGGCCGAGGCCTTCCCCTGAGAAGGACATCAGAAGAGCCCCACTGGATCAGACCAGTGAGGGTCCATCTAGTCCAGCATCCTGTCTCACACAGGGGCCAACCAGTTCCTCTGGAGGGCCAGCAACAGGGCAGAGAGGCCGAGGCCTTCCCCTGATAAGAACATCAGAAGAGCCCCAC
>NW_015170910.1:437245-446621 GCF_001447785.1 Gekko japonicus | reverse complement strand
CAGAACATCAGAAGAGCCCTGCTGGATCAGACCAGAGGTCCACCTAGTCCAGCATCCTGTCTCACACAGGGGCCAACCAGTTCCTCTGGAGGGCCAGCAACAGGGCAGAGAGGCCGAGGCCTTCCCCTGATAAGAACATCAGAAGAGCCCCACTGGATCAGACCAGTGAGGGTCCCTCTAGTCCAGCCTCCTGCCTCACACAGGAGGACCAACAGCAGGGCACAGAGGCCGAGGCCTTCCCTTCTGGGATTCAGAGCCTGAATGCTCTGAAGTGCTCCAACCTGAGATGCAAAACAGACAAGTCAAGGCGTACAGCCCACTGTGTTTTGAGCCAAAGCCAAGAGACCAAGTGGCACATTTCCCCTGCAGAGTCATTTGATGCTCCCCTGAAGAAGGAATGTGCAGCCTCGAACGTGTTCGGTTCCCGAATATTTATGCAGTTCATCTTTCAAGAGGGCTGCCTTGCATTTTGGCACAAAGTTTTGCCAAGCAGCTCTCCGGTGATTTGCTAAGCTGGTACTTCACAGGTTTTAACGAGATAAGTATGACAATTTAATTTAGTCTTGCTTCTGTACATGGGGAATGAAAGCCCCCTTCTATCTCAGGTACGGGTAAAGGAGTTAAAGTGAGCCTGCACGGAATTTTAAGGAAATGTCAAGGGAGGGCCGTGGCTCAGTGGTAGAGCCTCTGCTTGGCATGCAGAAGGTCCCAGGTTCAATCCCAAATTCGGGGCTCTTTTTGTAGCAGGAACTCCTTTGCTTATTAGGCGACACACCCCTAATGTAGCCAATCCTCCAAGAGCTTACAGTGGCCCCTGTAAGAAGAGCTCTGTAAGCTCTCAGAGGATTGGCTCCATTAGGGGTGTGTCGCCTAATATGCAAAGGAGTTCCTGCTACAAAAAGAGCCCTCCGGTATACCAAGAAGCAAGTGTTGGATCAGACCTTTCTGTGCCTGAGATCTTCAGCCATGGTACACGATACAGAGCTAGATGAACCAAGGTTTTTGATGGTTTAAGGCCGTTTTTGGACACAGTCCTGATTACCTATGCCCCCGGGCAGCTTATCAGGGTAGAATCCAGTATCAGACAATGACTGAAATCTTCTGATCTCGTCACAATTCCTGCGTAATGGTGTATGCATGCCTGCGCTATTAAGATAAGATTTTTTAAAGTCAGCTGCTTGGGGGGGGGGTGCTCCTTGGTTTGGAGATAAGACTTAATGGATAATGTTTCCTGACTTGTCCGGAATATGTACAGCTCTCTGAATGAGCTTCTCTTTTCTGGAACGAAGCCTTCTTGTCTCCGATCTGTCGGCCATCTCTCCCCTCTGTTTCTATCTATTACTGTTCTGGGGGGTGGAAGAGAGAGCAATCTGAAATTTAGCACCGTCCGCCGCGGGACCGAGTCGCAATATGTTGCCTAAATTCTCGCTTAATGCGGGCTGATTTCCCAGGGGCTGGCCGGGAGCCAGGATCCTAATGGATTCTTTTTCCAATGGTTTTCAGGAACAGAGGTCACCGAAGCTGAAATCCCCACGCGGGCTGAAATGTATTTCCATAAATGCTTCATAATCGAAGTCCGCGGTAATGGCGTGACCATTTCGCTGTCTTGGCCCGGCTTTGACAATTAATAACCGGCGGCCTGACTTCCGTTCCCGTAGAAGTTCAAGCGCGAATAGGGTGGAACTAGGGTTGCCGGCTCTGGGTTGGGAAATTCCTGGAGATTTGGGGGTGGAGACTGGTGAGGGATCTCACGCAGGGATGCCAGCCTCCAGTTGGGACCTGGGGATTCCCCGGAATTACAGCTCATCTCCAGACTACAGAGACCAGTTCCCCTGGAGAGAAGTGGCTGCTTTGGGAGGTAGACTCTGTGGCATTGACGTCCCTGCCCTCCCCAAACCCTACCTTCCTTGGGCTCCACCCCCCAGATTTCCAGGTGTTTCCCAACCTGGAGGTGGCAACCCTAAGATCCCCCGTGGCCAATGGTAATGGGTGTGTGTGGGGTGTGTGTAGGGCTGTCAGTTTCAGGCTGGAAAACTCCTGGAGATTTTGGGGTGGAGCCAGGGGAGGACACAGGCCTGGAGCTACAGTGGGGCATTTTGGGGGCCCTGCCCCCTAATTAAAATCCCTGCCCCACAAGTAGCCAGCGATGGCGAACCTAAACAGCATGATAAAAAGTAGAGACATCACCCTGCCAACAAAAGTCCGCATGGTCAAAGCAATGGTATTCCCAGTAGTCATGTATGGCTGCGAGAGTTGGACTACAAGGAAGGCCGAGCGCCGAAGAATAGATTCTTTTGAACTATGGTGCTGGAGAAGACTCTTGAGAGTCCCTTGGACTGCAAGAAGATCAAATCAGTCAATCCTCAAAGAAACCAACCCTGACTGTTCCCTGGAAGGCCAGATAATGAAACTGAAGCTAAAATACTTTGGCCACCAAATGAGAAGGGAGCACTCACTGAAGAAGACCCTGATGCTGGGAAAGATTGAAGGTCAAAGAAGACGGGGACGGGAAAGGATGAGATGGTTAGACAGTGTCATCGATGCAACAAACATGAAATTGAGCCAACTTCAGAGGACGGCGGAAGACAGGAGAGCCTGGCGGGATCTGGTCCATGGGGTCGCGAAGAGTCGGACTCGACTGTGCGACTGAACAACAAGAAGAAGAATCGGAGGAGGAGGAGATTGGGTTTATACCCCGCCCTTCACTCAGAGCAACTTACAAACTCCTTCCCCTTCCCCTCCCCACAACAGACACCCTGGGAGGTAGGTGGGGCTGAGGGAGCTCTCTCCCCACCCTGGTAGTCAAGGCAGGTTGAGAAATGTGAAGACCCATTCAATATGGTTTGGTGTAGTGGTTAGGAGTGTGGACACCTCCCTCACGGGGTGTCTGTTGTGGGGAGGGGAAGGGGAAGGGATTGTGAGCCGCTCTGAGACTCCTTTGGATGAAGAAGAAGAAGAGAAGAGATTGGATTTACCGTATACCCCGCCCTTCACTACCCAAAGGAGTCTCAGAGCGGTTTACAAACTCCTTTCCCTTCCCCTCCCCACAACAGACACCCTGTGAGGCAGTTGGGGCTGAGAGAAGTATTGACAGAAACCGGTTTGCCTTCTCTGTCCGAAGAAAAAGCCGA
The DNA here is from genome assembly GCF_001447785.1 of Gekko japonicus. Classification (NCBI taxonomy): domain Eukaryota; kingdom Metazoa; phylum Chordata; class Lepidosauria; order Squamata; family Gekkonidae; genus Gekko; species Gekko japonicus. The sequence goes on along the minus strand of NW_015170910.1, from coordinate 443,490 downwards.
GCTGCCAATTTGACAGGAACGAGGGGGGGGGGTACATGTGAAATTATCTGGAGTGAAATCTTTTTTTAAAAAAATAACTACGCATTTAAATTAAATTAACATGCTGTCTGACAACCTAACAAGGTGATAACTTTCTCCCAGGGGCAATTATCACGCAATGACGTAGCGGCACCCAGGAACAGCTGGCAAACTAGTAAAGGAGGGTGAGAACGCACCTTAAAAGCAAGCAAATTAAGGGCTGGTTTTCACATAGATGTCTGTCCCTCTGTCGACTGTATCATCTCAGGGACTCTGGGCACATGTGAATGAGCCAGGGCTATTTTGGGGCAGGAACGCACAGAAACGGAGTTCCGGCTGGCTCCCGAGTTGGCCACACCCAGCACGAACTCATTAGCATAATAGGCCACACCCAAGAGCAGACACTCCTTATGATTGGCTACATTAGGGGTGTGTGGCCTAACATGCAAAGGAGTTCCTGCTACAAAAAGAGCCTTATTTGACAACAAATAAGGTAAACAGAATAAGGAGCAAAAGGTGAGTGTGGCTGGATGACCACGCTTCTGGTAACTAGGGGTGTGTGGCCTAATGAGCTAATGAGCTGTATTGTCATGGGTGTGGCCTAATATGCTAATGAGTTTCTGCTGTTGGGTGTGGTCTATTATGCTAATGAGTTCCTGCTGGGCTTTTTCTACCAAAAAAGCCCTGGAACGAGCCGTCGGAGACTGATCATCCCAACAGAATTCTTGGATCAGTTGGTGTCAGTTCAAGTGCAGTGGGGACTTCGGACTGTCATTGAGTAGAATTACCTGTCAAAGGGAGCTTTGAGTCTTGAACGCTTATGCAACGGGGTGCCCCTGGGCACCCGGGCAGCCACCAAACTTTTCCTGCCGTCCGCCAAGTGTTTTTACAAAATGGGTAGGGCTTTTGTCCAGCAAGGCTTCTGATTGGCTATTGGAGATGTGACTGCCTGTGCAGGTTTTTCTTTTTACCTCTTTGCCGCCTGCAGCCACTCCGGCACAAGAATTCTCATCATGTGACTGCAGGTAAGCTGCAGTGGCCATTTTGTGGCTAGTGGCGCCTCCTGCAGCAGCCATTTTGTGACTGTGCCCGCCATCCTGTGTCGGAACTCCAGTTTGGTGTAGAGCCAGTTTGGTGTCGTGGTTAGGAGCGCAGACTCTGAGCTGGGAGAACTGGGTTTGATTCCCCCACTCCTCCACATGCAGCTGCTGGTGTGACTTTGGGTCAGTCACAAGCTCTCTCAGAGCAGTTCTCTCAAGGGCAGTCCTCGAAAGAGCTCTCTCAGCTCCACCTACCTCCCAGGGTGTCTATGGTGGGGAGGGAGATTGTAAGCCGCTCTGAGACTCCTTCGGGCAGCGGAGGGTGGGGTATATATCCAATCTCCTCCTCCTCCTCCTCCTCTTCTTGTCTCCTTTGACCTCACGCCCCTCCGTACTGTCCAGGACTGCGTGCACCTCCATTTGCAAAGGTGCCGGGAAAGTGTGGGACGTTGTTACAAGAGAGACTCTCAGATCTGCCTTTTATTTGTTTTCATTTTTTAAAAAAAGGAGGAGGAGGAGGCACAACCCAGGCCTGCTAGAAGAGGCTTCTGCTAAAGTATCTGCCTTAGCAGAGGGAGATAATTTGGCGGTGACATCCATGATGAATGGTATCATAAAGGCTTGATTTATTGCAATACGGCTGCTCTTGAAAGCATGGGGCGACTTAGTAAACACCTGGGTAGATGGAGCCAGGGCTCTCTCTTTTCTGGAGAGCGCTGGTCTTCCCAAGCAGGTTTTTTTTTTGGGGGGGGGGGGAGAACAGGAAAGATTAGTCTAGCTGTGCTGGACGAGGGCCAGGACCTTTTCTATACTCGACCTGGTGGGACTCCCTGCCAAAGGACCATCGGGATCTGATGCAATTCCGCAGGGCCTGTGAGGCAGATACGTTCCGCCAGGCGTTCCGTTGAGGGCAGCGACGGTCTCCATCACGGCTGGCCCCCTTCCTCCCCCCCGCCCAGGAAAAAGGGACTGGTAGTCCTAAATTGAGACAATAATACCACAAGAGGATTGCCACCTTGGATCTTTTATTTATGCTGAAATTTTTACTAAGTTATACATGAATTTTAATGTTTGCATTTCAACGCTTCGTATTTCATGACTTTGTGTCCTGTACGTTGCCCAGAGCCCAGCGTAAGATGGGATAGGGTCTGATGATGATGAAGGAGAAGGAGAAGGAGAAGAAGGAGAAGAGGAGGAGGAGGAAGAGATTGGATTTATACCCTGCCCTTCCCTACCCAAAGAAGTATCAGAGCGGCTTACAGTCGCCTTTCCCTTCCCCTCCCCACAACAGACACCTGGTGAGGTAGGCGGGGCTGAGAGAGCTCTTTCGAGGACTGCTCATGAGAGAACAGCTCTGAGAGAACTTGTGACTGACCCAAGGACACACCAGCAGCTGCATGTGGAGGAGGGGGGAATCAAACCCAGTTCTCCCAGATTAGAGTCCGCGCTGATCTCCAGGCTACTGAGATAAGTTTCCATGGAGAAATATGGCTTCTTTGGAGGGGGGGCTCCATGGCATTATACCCCAGGTCCTTCCCCTCCACAACCTCCACCCCTCCCTAGGCTCCACCCCCAAATCTCCAGGAATTTCCCAACCCAGAGATGACAACCCTAAAAATCCAAGAGTATCCACAGGTTGGGAGCCCCTGGTGTAGAAAGTATGATGCCCACAAGACTAAATACTTTTTTGAAACATGTTTCTCAAATGCTGGGAACGCTACACTTGGCATACCAGCTGTGCTTTCGTATAAATATGTCACATTCAAAAGCATTGGAGTATTGTATCTGAAAGCGAGGATTACAGTGATGTTTGATAGGTTCACTTTAAGTCTAAAGTAGAGCCAGTTTGGTGTAGTGGTTAGGAGTGCGGATTCTAATCTGGGAGAACCAGGTTTGGTTGGTGTAATCTGGAGAACAGGGTTTGATTCCCCACTTCTCCATATGAAGCCAGTTGGGTGACCTTGGGTCAGTCACAGTTCTCTCAGATGTTTCTCAGCCCCACCTACCTCACAGGGTGTCTGTTGTGGGGAGAGGAAGGGAAGGCAGTTGTAAGCTACTCTGAGCCTCCTTTGGGTAGTGAAGAGTGGGGCATAACCCCAATCTCCTCCTCCTCCTCCTCCTCCTCCTCCTCCTCCTTCTTCTCTGATGATAATGTTCATGGATCCAAGGGACATTGTTGCAAAATCTGTTGGGGTAGCAACAATTGCGCTGAAAATGCCTTCATGTCCCTGGATAATAGAATGGCTATTAAAAGCACATTGCAGAAATGGAAACACAAATCTGCATAGTTCAAAGACAGACTAAAGCACTTTTAAAGACTGACTCTGCAATGCTATGCGAAGTTAGCCCAGTCCAAACCCGTTGCATTGAATAGGCTTAGCCTGGAATAACTGTGCTTAAGATTGCACAGTAAGAGGCCTCTCTGTCTTCTCGACTGGAAATATATAGTGTCTATAATCTTTCAGAAACCATCTGTTGTTTTGGTGTGTTGGTTTTCAACGTGTGTGTGTCTGTGTGCGCGCACGTGTACCTGGAAGCCATGGCGCCCTCTGGTGGCCTGGAGGATATTCAGAGAGGTGGCTGAATGAAGCCTGCCCCCGGCTTCCCGGCTGCTGGTATTCCAAGGAGGTCTCCCTTCCAAGGGCTTACCAGAGTCAACCCTGCTTAGCTTCCAAGATCTGACGAGATCAGGTTTGCCTGGGCTATTCCAGAAGCTCCTTCTGCAATTAGGATCCCCCGACTTGAAATATCTGACATCAGCGTTAGCCAGCATGCCTATCAGGAACTTGACCTCAAGCAAGGAAGTATTCCTTGCTATGATTGGTGGTGTGGGGGAGGAGGGCTCTTGTCAATAGAATCTAGCCAATCAGCACTGCCCGTGGCTCAGGAGTCTCCAATGTGGTGCCTTTGGAAGTGGGTGGGGCCAAGTAGGGCTTTTGCCCAGCCAGGCTTCAGATTGGCTGTTGGAGCTTTCGTTAGTTGTGCAGTTTTTTAAAAAAACGTTGCCTTGGCGGCACCTGCCACCACAGCACGAAAATCTGCTCTGGGTTACTGAGGTTAAGCTGGAGCGATCATTTTGTGGCTGGCTCAGCCTCCTGAGGTAGCCGTTTTGTGGCAGCCGTTTTGTGGCTGCGCCCACCCCGTGTGTCAGAATTCCAAATGTGTCTGCAGGCTCAAAAAATTTGGTCAACATGTAGGGTTGCCAGCTTCAGGTTGGAAAATACCTGAAAAATTTGGAGGTGGATCCGGCAGGGGGCGGGGTTTGGGGAGGGGCCTCAGCATGGTCCAACGCCATAGAGTCCGCCCTTCAAAGCGGCCATTTTCCCTAGGGGAGCTGATCTCTGTCCGCTGGAGACCATCTGTAAAAGCGGGAGATCCCCAGGCCCCAGCTGGAGGCTGGCAACTTGATCAACATGTGATAAAACCAGGTCCAAATGTGGCCCACTGCCAGGGCCATTTTTGGGCAGGAACGCACAGGAACGGAGTTCTGGCTGGCTCCCGAGTTGGCCATGCCCAGCAGGAACCTCATTAGCATAATAGGCCACACCCAACAGCAGACACTCATTAGGATTGGCTACATTAGGGGTGTGTGGCCTAACAGGCAAAGGAGTTCCTGCAACAAAAAAAGGCCCTGGGTTTTGACAACAAACAAGGTCCTATTATGCTAATGAGTTCCTGCTGGGCTTTTTCTACAAAAAAAGCCCTGCCCATTGCTATATATAAAAACTTGCATCTGTCTCTAGACGCTTCCTTTCTCCCCACTCCTTAGCCAAAGGAACGACCCCCTAACATCCTCCACCCCACACATCCCATTACATCTCCACCCCACACATCCCATTACATCTCCCTGAACGGCACTTCTGCAAATGGCTATGCCGTTCTGTTTCGAAACTGAAATGAAATACGCGCGCACGCACACACACCCAAATCCAAAAAGACCAATTCGGCACACATGAAATTAGCCACATTATTGTCAACACAAGGGGTGTTAAGAGCTTCAGAGGGAAGATTCTCTACCGAGCCCTTCCGGAAAAGTAAACACGATCTTCTCAAGAGGGTTAAAGGCCCATCTATAGACGAAAACATATCCAGAGAGAGAGGTTTATGCTCTGTTTTCTTTACTTTCCTGCTTCTTCCCCCGCGCCCCCACACTGAGTGAATTCTCCAACTGGTGAGAGAGAGAGAGAGAGAGAGAGAGAGAGAGAGAGAGAGAGAGAGAGAGAGAGAGAGAGAGAGAGAGAGAGATTACATCAAAGTGTCGCTTTGCCCAAGTTCAGCTCCCGTTTCACTTGGCACAGAAACAGACACATTATTTTTTGTTGTGTTGCTGCCGTCATGTCTCTGCCAACACATGGAGACCCCATAGGGTTTTCAAAGCAAGGGATGCTCAGAGGTGGCTGGCCGGCCTCCACATTGTGATCCTTATATTCCCATCCAAATACCATCCAGGGCCAACCCAGGTTTAGCTTCTGAGGTCTGACGAGGTTGGGCTAGCCTGAGCTATCCAGGTCAGGTTGCCAACCTCCAGGTGGTCAATGGAGATGTCTTGGTGGTCTCCAGGTGACGCCATGGCATTATGCCCCACTGAAGTCCCTCTTTTCCCCAAACCCCATGCTCTGCAGTTTCCACCCCCATAATCTCTAGGTAGTTTCCAACCTGGAGCTGGCAACCTAATCAGGGAAGGAGGAGGAGGAGAGTCAAAATCAGATATTTGACTGGTAAATGGTGTTCTGCGATTTGAGATCTAGCCAAGTTCTTAGGAACTGCAGATGTATCTTCGCAGGATCCTTGCTGTTCCAAGCAACACTGTTTCCCTGAGCTGAGCTGGTGTTATTTGCTCAATGCCCAGAATAGCCAGGTGTTTCTTGAGATTTCTGGGCACTGCTCCAAGGGCTCCAATGACAACTGGCACGATGGTAACCTTCTCCTCCCAGAGTCTCTCTAACTCTATTTGTATATGTGCTGCCGAAGCAAACATGTCTAACTCTGTTTGTAGGTCTTGGTATTTTGTGATCTTTTCCTGTTCTTTCTTTTCTATTCTGCTGCCTCCTGGGATTGCAATGTCTTCCTACAGCTGTGGTATTGGCAGGGGTCATTTCCTGCGGGAGCGCACAGGAGCGGAGCTCCGGCAGTAAGGAGCCCAGGGGGCAGGCACATGCAACAAGCCCCGCCCCCTGCTCCCAGCAG